>NC_068379.1:26520147-26800147 GCF_023724105.1 Carassius gibelio
AACCAACCATGCAGTGTCCTAAAAAAGAAGTACTCAGATTTTCATGTAGTACTGATCTTGGCATCTCCACGAGGGCCTTTCTGATGTCATTTCCTGCTCTTAGGGTTTCTTGTCACATGCATTGGTCACATGACAACAAAATTATTTCCTGTGTGCTTTTTGTAATACACTGACTTAATTGTTTGTTCTAATAATAGATCATTTTAGTTATGATTTTAGTTTTAGGATTCAATTCAAGGAATATTTTTTCACATTTTACTACAAGATTGTCACACTTTTTTTTTGAGACACTGATCAAACACCAGACTGGAATATCAGAACAGTGATATTTGAATATTATTTATATACTTTGATAGTATTTATTAACTAATTTACTGAAATTAATTTTATTATTTTTATTTTCAATTATCACTTTATTTTCAGCTGAAGTTTTAGTAATATGTTAAGTGCTATTTTTATGCTAATGCCATTTTTTATGTTCTTGTATTATATTTCTATTTTGCCCATTTTCATTATTTTTATTTAAGTTTCATTTTTATTTTGACCTTTTTATGACATGATACGATCTTTAATTGTCAAATCAAATAACCCCTAAAAATATTTAATAAATATTTTATTAAATAAATAATTATATATATATATATATATATATATATATATATATATATATATATATATATATATATACAAATTACAAATATATAATATATATATATTATATATTAAGATATACACACTCATATTCTATTCAATGTTTATGGAAATATTTTTTCAATTTTTTACTAGATTTACCACCTTTTGGAGACATTTGATGAACTCAGGATTAAAGATTACGTCATATTCATATATATTATTTTCTTCAGTATTTTTTTTTTTTTTTTTAGTACTTTTCATCATTGTTTGTCTTTGACCCATAAGTGCATATTGAATGACAGTACCTGGCAGTTTCTCTCCACTCAGCATCCTCTCCGTCATGCAGGCAGATCTCATCCAGCTCGGTGAAGAGGTCGTGTGGGATGTGCTCTTCATCACCATCCTCAGTGCCCAGCAGAAACTGCACCCTCTGGGAGGGAGTATCTGTGACACAGCATTTCAATGACCTCAATAAACTACCAAGCTCAGTTGAAAGGGGTCACACGGCTAAAATAGGCAGCCAAAAGCATCAGAGACCAAAGCTGTTCTGTGTTCAACATGCATTATGTCCATAATAATAAAGCACAGAAAAGAAGCAGATGCTCTCTAGCGGGACTGAGTCATCATGGTGAGCTGCTAAAAGAGCAACACACACTCCAACTCAGAGCCTGTCGAGATCACAGCGAAACACACACACACACACACACACACACACACACACACACACACACACAGAGAGCTTCAAAGATAAATGATATAACAGGACAGACCAGCAAAGAGAAACGGAAATGATGAAAGGACATCAGAAGGAACAGAGGATGACAGCAAACATGCAGAAATAAAGCAGATGGACAGAAAAGACAGATTTTCTTACTCAGTATTATTCTCTTGTTTTTCTATAAATATTTAAACACTCTTAATTCAAGATTTACTTATGATGACATTTTTACTTTTATTTTAATTAATTTAAATGGATTAAAACTAAATCTATTTTTGAAATAAATATAAATTAACAAATACATTTATTTAAATGGCAGATAGTTTTTAGAAAACAATATTAGTATCTTAAATAATTTTGTGTCTCGACTTAAATGTATCTTGAATTAACCCTATAAAGCCTGATATATGAAATAATAGTCTGAAAATAATAATAATAGTAATAGTAATAATAATTAACCATGTAAAGCCTGACATATGAAATAATAGTCTGAAAAAATAAATAAATAACAATTAACCCTGTAAAGCCTGATATATGAAATAATAGTCTGATAATAATAATAATAATAATAATAATAATTAACCCTGTAAAGCCTGATATATGAAATAATAGTCTGATAATAATAATAATAATAATAATAATAATAATAATAATAATAATAATAATAATAATAATAATAATTAACCCTGTAAAGCCTGATATATGAAATAATAGTCTGAAAATAATAATAATAGTAATAGTAATAATAATTAACCCTGTAAAGCCTGATATATGAAATAATAGTCTGAAAAATAATAATAATAATTAACCCTGTAAAGCCTCACATATGAAATGATAGTCTGAATTAATAAATTTAATATAATATATATATATATATATATATATATATATATATATATATATATATATATATATATATATATATCTTTTTTTTTTTTTTTTTATTGAAAAATTAAGATGAAATTCTTAGCTTATACAATAAATCAATGAGATCTTTATAATAGTATAGCAGACTGCTTACATAAAATGATATAAATATCAGTTGTCACTCTAGATCTCCCAATAATATCTCATAAATACTGAGTAAGAAAGTCACTGACGGAAGGATGGACGGTTACTGTATGAAGGTGATTCTCGTCCGTCTTCGACGCCTGAGTCTCTCTCCTTGCTCCTCTTTCTGTGTCGGTGTCCGTGATGCCGATGACGGCTGTGGGTTCTTCTGCCCAGAGGAACATGAACCCCGATATACAGAGTCCTGTGACCTGTCCGACAAACACAAACACAAACACAAGCACCGCTGAGAGATGACATTCAATCATAGGTGTGCTTTTCACATTTCATCTTCTGAGTTCATTTGTTAAATAGCACAGGTCTCAAAGTAAGCATAACTGAAAATAAACATCATGCACACTGTAAAAAATATTTTTCAAAATGTAAATTGAAGTATGTTTTAAAAGAAAATTTCAGTTTCATTTCAGTTTTTCTACATGTTCGTTCCCATTTCTTTGCATTTAATAGTGAAATTTACCAGCAATTTCTGCGTGTAAACAGTTTCTACACCCATTTTTTTCAGTGCATTTGGATAAAAACAAAATATAAGTAAATAAATAAAAAATGTTTCATTTGCATGTAAAATGGGACTTCTCTGGTTTTTAGTATTAATAAGATCAAATACACTATTTACTTAAAACAATCATATAATACAATATTTTGAAATATAAAAAAAATATTAATAAGTATTAATAGTATGTTATTAATATTAATAGTGGGTTACACCCCATAACAAATATTATTAATATTAAAGAGACAAAGTTCACATTTAAAATGTGCATTTTATTTACTGAAATATATTTAAATGAATACATTATACAGTCCCTTTACATCCCTGTAAAATCTGCTAATATTATTATTAAAGAGACCACATTTTCTGTGCATCGAATTAACTAGAAGTACATTAATAATCAACATTTCAACATAACCGACATGTATAATTAATATTGTAAATTATTGGATGGATTTTCTTTTTCCTGTCTCTGACTGCATTATGGGATTGTCTTCTCCATGAAAGATGCATGCATTGCTGCTTTAGTATTTGTCTAAAATAAGGCATCTTAGAAGGCAGCATAATTATACCGTGACTCGTTAGGAATAATTATATTGCATAATTATGAAATATAAAATAATTATACAGCTGCCTACCTTTTGGAACAGATGCTGCTTTAAATATCTGATACCTTATGTCTGTAGTTTCTGTACTGAAAGCTGACACCAATTCCTTGTGTGTGTAAATAAAGTGAAGTGGATCAAGACACTTTTGTAGTACAATTTTTGGTACAGTAACTACATTTACTAAATCCATTTAACTAATAAAGTCATCTGCTATTTTTAAACAGTGCTAAACTATACAGATAACACTCATCACTTTAATATGACCCGTGGGCTTAAATGCTGGGAAAACATAACATCTGTCCATTATATATTATTATATAACATCTGTAACGGATGCCATCATATAGAAAACAGATCTGCCTGTTAAAATGGCTCTAAACAGCTGGATGAAATCAGACTTTAAATTATGTCCTTGATTCACATAACATTATGAGAAAGACTGAAAGCAGTGGGAAACGAGCTTATAGATCCATTTCCAAAGCTTTAGACGTTATTCTGCTGACATTGTGTGTTTCCAAACACTGGAAAGTCATGACATTTATAACTTGAGATAATGTGCAGATCAAAAACACAAGACCGGAATATCAGAACTGTGTTATTTTAGCATTATTAATATACTTTTATACTATTTATTTGATCATTTGTAGTGTTTATAATATAATTGATGTATTATTATAGTATATAAATATATACTATAATATTACTAAAGTGCTATTTAGTATTATTATACTATTTATATTAGTATTATTTATATAATTTAAATACTAATACAGTATTATATTTTACTATAATATTATTGTTAGCTTTTATTTTTTATAATACCTGTTTGTGTTATGTGCATTTGTCATTTTTATTAAATTTTATTTATAATTATTATATTTTGCCTATATTTATTTTATTTTTAGTCTTATACAGTTTAGTTAAAGTTGCTAAGGAAATATTTCTAATTTTTATTTAGTCTTTTCTTTTTTGTTTTTCTTTATTTTTATTTAGCTATTTAAAGAAAGCTATTTTAGTATTATTTATATAATATTATGATATTTATACTATATATATATATATATATATATATATATATATATATATATATATATATATATATATATATATATGATGTAGTATTTACATTATTTTTTAATATTATAGAATTTGTAGTATAAGCTTTAATGTTCGTATTTTTAGTTTTCATTTTAATTTTAGTTTTGTTTTAGTAATGTTTGTTGCATGCTTTTGTCATTTCTTGTAGTTTTTTTTTTGTCTTCTAAGGTCTAGATTTTCATCTGATATTTCTATTTGATTTTATTTCAGCTTTATTTCAATAAATGCTATTCATTTTGAACAGTTTAAGCTTGTTTCAGAGACTTGAGGGTAAGATCTTTGCTTAATGCAACCACCACAGAAACCACTCAGAACATTTCAGCAGTGAAATAGCAAGAAGTGGGGAAATTATCACTTCATATTTTCTTATTTAAGCACGAAATATCCTGTATGCATGAACACGCAAGGTGTTTTTAGGTTGTTACTATTTTGTGATCTTCAGGGCAGATCCAGATTGAATCTGAATAAATGACATTTATCCAAATTCTGAAACTGCATTTGTATTCATAAGCCACAGTGAGTGGGCAAAAGTCATATTTTTGATCTCACAAGCAGTTTTGTCAGTACAGCTCAGTCTAATATATATGGGTCCTATATCTTGACAGTCGGCTCATTACTGCATGGAATTGTGGGTAATATCCACATAATTTCAGCCTGTCCTTGTCAGAGAGATGCAGGCGAACAGTGAATCTGCCTGCTGCTGTCACACACTTATTTCGCATCTTACAACTTGTCGTCCCACTATAATGCAGAGTGATGAATTAGTGAGGTTTTCTTGACCAAACATAGTGTATTCAAAACCCTGATGAAATCAAAATGGGAATTTTGTAGTTTCCAGTTCATGTCTGTCAGAAATCGTTAAAAAAATCTGACAGCACAGATATAAATACAATATTATAGAATAATAATAACATGTTATGTCGCTGTAATAATTCATAATAATTACAAAAATAATATTTATGTTAATGCATATTAATATTAATGATAAAAAGACCAAATACACATCGTTTTTATTAAGATCAATATTATAAAATATTATATAATTAATATTAACATTGAATATACTAAATTTACCACTAAAATATTAATAATAATAATATTATTATTATTACAATTATTAATAAAAAGTACATAAAATATTATGTAATAGCAATTGAATTTTACACTTCTGTAAAAGTTATTACAGAGACACAATTAAAATTTAAAATGTACATTGTTTACTTAAAAATATTTATATTGTTATTAAAAATATATAAACTATTATTTAATATTAATAGATTTCTACACCCCCGTAAATATTATTGATAATATTAATATTAAAGAGACAAAACTGACATTAAACAACACTAACAATATTAGAGAGACAAAAATAAATATTTAAAATGTATTTACTTAAATTAGTTAAGCTGTTACAATATATATATATATATATATATATATATATATATTCATAGAATTGTACACTCTTGTAAAAAATATTGATAATAGTACAAAATGTACTCAAAATTCACATTCTATTTGCTTTAAAAAATATTTAAATTGTCATTATTAACAAATATTATATAAAATAGTATATTATATCAGTAGTACTATGTTACATCCCTGCTACAATTAAAATTAAATTATATATTATATTATAATTTAAATATTGATCTGATTCAATGTAAAAGGAACAACTATCTGCTAATTGCCTAAATGTATATGTATCATCTTGTTTCAATAGAAAACACATCAGCACGAGGAAGAAACCTGCTTTTATCAAGACATGAGCTCTTCAAGTTCATCTGCCAAAGTTAGAAACACATACTGTGTGAATAATGAATGCATAAAACATAAACAGAAAAGCATGTGATTATTTCAGACGTGTGGGATATGGAGCCTCTGTTCAGACACTAAGAGTTTGATGACCCATTTATTAGTCTAATTTGGATCCTGTAATTATTCTCTGCCTCTTTCTCGTCATCAAACAGTAGGATGTAAAAATAGCAGACGGGGAACGAGAGCAGCTGACGTCGTCTGCCGTCTTTGAGAAGATGCATGAGTAGCTGCTCTTTTTTCCCTTCGAATCGCTCTCAAATACCAGATATCTGTCCTCCCACCTGGCTCTCGATTCATGACATGGCAGATAAACACACACACACACACACACACACACTCAGGGGGGTAATGCTCTTGATTTGCCACCCACAGACTTTCCTCTCAGACTGCCATTAAGTTCTTTGTGTAGTTGATGCTCTAAAACAGCTCAGTATTATGGTTTGTGTGTGTGTGTGTTTGTGTGTGTGTGTGTGTGTGTGTGTATGACAGTAGATACAGGACTGCTCATTTTCTACAATTGAAGCTGTCTTTTTGAAGATACTGTATACTTCATCAACGGCACAATGAAAATAAAAAACTATTCGAATGTCAAATTCACAATACATGATTTGATGTCAGTGTAAAATGCATTGCAAACAGTGAGGCATTTTATCGGTGTATGTATATATGCAGATTCAATATATACATTCTATATATACAGAGGGTGCAAAAAAAGTATTATTATTATTTTTTTTTAGTTGTGAGCAAAGATTACTGAAGCACGTTTTACGAAAATATACTATGTCAGTCTTTCTACAAAAAAAAAAATCACATTTAATTCAACTTATTATTATTACTATTATTTGTGAAACTTACTAGCAGTTTATGGGTGAAAACTGCTACGAAGTGTATCATCCTAAAGCTCACCAAAGCAGCATTTATTTAATAAAAAATACAGTAAAATAGTAATAATGTGAACTATTTTTATAATTTAAAATAAGAGCCGTTTATGTGAATATTTGTAAATATGTAATTTATTTCTGTGATGAACAGAAAGTTCAAAAGAACAGCATTTATTTGAAACAGAAGTCTTTTGTAACATTATAAGTGTCTTTACCATCAATTCTGACCAATTTAATGCATCCTTAAAATATGAATTCCTACTCATTTAAAACATTTTAAAAGCTCATGCATTAGAATTTGGCGCAAATCGGTAAATGCATAACAAATAAAAATAATTGCAATAAATAAAATCAGACATATGATATTCAGAATTTTTTTTTTTTTAAATGCATGTATGTCTTAGTATGTATTTACCTTCTAGCTCCTCCTTCTCCAGTCCAGCTTTAAGCATGGAGTGAGTGCCTCCTCTGTCCACCACAGCCTCCTCATCATTCCTCTGAGAGAGAGAGAGAGAGAGAGAGAGAAAGAGAGAGAGAGATGTCAGTGTGAAGGTCTGTCTCAGAGTGACAGGTGAAATGGATGCGTCTCTCTGACAGATGCACTCGTCCCGGACCGTCACACAGAGACAGATACTGACCACACACACATTCATCTGACCCTAGCTGTGCAGAAGAGTGGAGAATGAACTAGCTTTGAACCTTTTCTGAAGATAACGTGAGTGCATGTTTCCCAGAAAATCTCCAAACCTTCTCCATATATTAATATTGTTACATATTACATTTATTAGAACTCTTAACTATGAACTATTTATTAAACAAATCACACTACACGGCAATATTATAAAACAGGCAACATTTCTTATTTTCATTTAGGTTAACGTGTTCTAAAAAGAACACACTTAAATGTACTAAAATAACCATAACATTTATAAAAAAAGAATAAAAATGACAAAAATATAAAATTACTAACTGAAATCGAAATGAATACAGAAAATGTAAATATTAATAAAAACTGTAATATTATCTCAATGATACTAAAGAAACACAGTCCATGAAATAATAATATTAATATTTATATGAACAAATATATAATATTAATAGTATATCACAACCTATGTAACATTAACATAACATTAAAGAGACAAAAATTTAATTTAAAATGCACATTCTATTTACTTAAAAAATATATTTTTGGATGAGATTGATAAAATATAGATGGTTAAAATGGCATTGCTATACAGTTGCTAAGCTCCATACAGGTTTAGAGTGCCATAAGAGTGAGTAAATAATGATAATCAAATGCACTGCTGTAAAAATGAACTAATGCATTGCTTGAGGTCGCTGCTGTATTTTCATCTGGTTCCTCAATGTACTGCTCTATTTTCTATGGGAACAACTATGAGACAGTTACCATGGTTACTAATGTAGCCAACAGCATGAAATCAAACCGACTCTTTAACAAAGACTCATTTTCATATTGAAAGCTTCTCCACAACTTGACACTGAAATTTACCTTTAATTTCTCTTTAAAAGAAAAAAGAGTGCTAGAGAGGTATAGGAGCAATTTACAACTGTCATCTATATATATATATATGTATTAAATGGTAGTGTAAATGTTGAGATATATGTTGAATATAACTATTCTAGCATAGTTTTAAATAGTTTGCATGTATGTGTGCAACAGTAGTATTGTATTTTTTTGGTAGGTCTGTATCTCTGCTCTTATGTAATTGCTCTGAGGGTTGATCTTGGCTCGGTACCATCTGTTTTAATGCTGCGTGTTTTTTCAGTAATGAGGCGCTAAAACAGTAGCTTGTTGCGATTAGCAGCTGGTCAGTAATGCTGTCTGTTGAGGGAATCTCGAATAGAAACTGCGTTAACCCTGTTCATTAGACCAGCAACCATTCTTTTGCACTAATTAAAGATTCCCTCAAGAGCTCGTTATGACACTCAGTTGTTTTATGCTGAAGCTGAGCGAAGAGTAAGTGTATACTAGTTGTATTTCTGCATGATACAGATACAGCGAATGAACTGAAGTTTGCTATATTTAAAACCTGCCTTAAATATTCACGTTATAACTCTTATACTGTACATATTCTGTGAAATGTATAATTGTTCTTTCATCAAGGAATGATGTGAATTACAACCAACAATGATTGATTAACTTAAAGAAAATCTGTTGGATTTTGACCTTTTACAGAGACGCATTTGGTCAATGCATTTAATCAGATCATCTTGCATATTGTCATTTCAACGCTATCTCACGACCAATTCGACCAATTTTACGAGGTGGCTTATTCGTACGAAGTTGCACGACCTCACTCATACGATTTTATATAGGGGTGCTCCGATCACGATCTATATATATATATATATATATATATATATATATATATATATATATATATATATATATATATATATATAGGATTTCCGCAAAATATTTGGCAGCACAACAGTTTTCAACGTTGTTAGTAATCAGAAACGGTTATTGAGATTTTAATTTTTTTTTATGTAATTTTGACCAAATAAATGCAGCCTTGGTGAGCAGAAGAGACTTTTTTCAAAAACATATAAAAAATCAATCCGACCTGTAGTGTATTCCTTGAATAAACCTGATTCGAAATGTTTAATACAGTATTAAAAATAATGGCACAAAATTATGTTCCACAATTTTTATTTATATGCATCAGTAGTAATAATCAGCCATATTTATTTCTTAACATTTGAACATGAAAAATGCCTCTTCAGTGGCACATATTTGACTGATGATAGTAATGAATCACTGAATCAGTTTTTAATCAAATTGATTCACTGAATCTAATATTCTGAACGGATTCAAATATGAATTGAACTCTAACAGGATTTTATCTACTGATGTTTAAATCAAACATGCTATTAAAACACAATAGGAACACATACATGTATTACATACATGTATAAGCACTCAATCCTGGAGTAGTTTATTATTAAGAGTGTGCACATATTTTATTTCACTTCAATAATCATATTTTCAAGATGACTATGCATTGCTTGGAATCAGCATTTGTTTATTGTAAAAGCAATTCAATATAATCTGTTCAAAAGATGAACATAAATATGGCTAGTTTTGGAAAGAGTAAGACTGAATGAGTTAAAATGATTATGAGATTGAATCAAATAGACTATTTTATTAGATATTGATTATATAGATAAATGCTAACATAAACACAGTATTTATTGCATATTATAAATCACAGATATTCTTATTCTTACCTGTTTCATTTATGTATGACTGACAAATAGGAATCACATTCAGTTCATTGGGTTACGTTAAAACTGTGTAATCCAAATGGATGGACGTGTTATATTCAATTAAAATATCAATCTTAGAATTAGATCTAAAGTCTTGCCTCAAATGTGAATTTTGAAACAGTTTAGTGCTTTAAAAATATAAGTTTGAGAGCAAGCTGCAACATCACTACGGCATCCTGATGCTTATTGCTTTATTAACCACGAGAAACAATTATCTTGATTTCTTTAAAATGGCATAAGGTTCTTTCTCTCTCAGACACACACACACACACACACACACACACACACACACACATAAGGCGTACATTCAGATGAGTGCCTTTTGCCCTGCCTAAAATATGAATAGCATGTAATCTCCATGAGGACTAATCTCTTTATCCCGAATCCTCTCCTCTTATGACCAAACCGCCACACACTCTCCTTCTGTGTGGATCTGCACACATCCGAGGCTGTAATCCAGTAAAGAGACGACACACTACACTACACACTCTCTCAAGTTCATGTGAGGGAACAAAACAGAAACAAGCCTCAATACAGTGAACTAAAAAATTACGTTTCTTTAAAGCCGACGTGCATCATTTCTGCACCAACAGGATCACCAAACTGAATGGAAGAAATAAAGACACTGCACATCTGCCACTGGTCAAGCAAATAGATAGTCCCTCCCCAAAATGTGCCTGGTTCGGTGACTTGCTCAAGGGCACCTAAGTCATGATATTGCCGGCCTGAGACTCAGGCCCACAATCCTAGGATTAGGAGTCAAACTCTCTAACCACTAGACCACGACTTCCCTTAAATAACTGAGCTATGACAGAACAGTGTCTCATAAAGCTGGTCTGTGCGACAGCTATAAATAACGGCTGTATGTTCTGCATACAGTGGTTAATACACATCTCAGATGGACTGGATCAATAAACCGTTGCAGGTTCCATGTCACCAAACCCAATACTTGCAAGGACATTCAGTTTTTTTTGAATATCCAGCAAACCAGCTCATAAAGACTTATTCTAAGGATGTTTTACTAATGTTCACAACACATTCAATTAAGAAAACAATGTTCAAAACATAAGTTGTTTATCTACTTCATTGTTTATTTTCATTGCAAATGTAACCAAATGTTAAACTGTATAATTTGGCAAACAGTATGGGAAAATCTAACCATTCAAAAATTAATTCAAAAAATCTGATGAAACATAGTGAGAATGTTACTTTTGAATGAATCTGGACATTCTAAATCAAGTAACATAAATTTTTTTTTTAAACCAATTCAAATTCCAATTCCAATTCGGAATTCAAAACAGCGTGAACAATGGATGAATAATGCTTTTGCAATCAAATTTTGAGAAAACGTTCAAAAGCCGGAAACTCTGATATTAATGTTACTGGAAGAACGTTTGTTCATAACTTTAGAGAACCTTGTCAGAATGTTTGGAGAACTATACAGTTCATGAGCAGAACTGTAGATTTTACTTTGCTATTTGTCGGAGAAACCCTCTTGTAAACAGCACGTAAAAACAAATGAAACTGTGATCGCCTAGTTGACATGTCAGTCAGACAGGCGCAAGATGAAGCTGTAAAGAGTATGAAACTGATAGTCACCATCTTGTTTTCATCGCTATTCTCTTGTGGATCAGATAGATTCCAGCTGGCAGAAAGAGACCGCTTTGGTATAATTTTAGAAGTGTCTGAAAAATAACACTTTAATCATTTCAGCTCTTGTTTTCTCAGTATACAGCTCCATTATTACTGAATATAATCTCGCTTTTGTGGAAATTTCCAAAGAACAAGTATTTTGGATTTCCCCCAAAATAACAGAAAGAGCAGTCAGCTTAATTTTAATGCTGTTTACTTAGAGAAAATGGACACAAATTGACATGAAATCCTCTTAGCCACAGGAAAAAATACTTTTGTTCACTTAAACCTCGTGAAAGGATGAACTCACAGAAGATGGAAAGGTTCTGGGCGAAGTAACATGCAACACTGACCTGCCAAAACACAGCATAGATTTTACTACATGCTTGACCCAAAGCATGCTGAGATGCAAGAGTGGGATCCATCTGTCTATCTACTGTACATACCTACCTACTGGGTTTTTGTTGAGGGAACCAGGATGATGCAAACTTAGGCTACGTTCACACCGCAGGGCTTAATGCTCAATTCTGATTTTTTTGAAAAAATTCGATTTTTTTACAAGGCCATTCACATTTCCAATTAAATTCGAACTTTTGTGATCTCCTGTGTGAACGTGAAATGACCCAGAAGTGACCCGCATGCGCAGAAGAGTACTCAACGGTGAACAACGTCACTCGTTGTTAGCGGAAGTAGTTAACGTTAAACATAGATGTCAACAACAGTGTAGTCAACAGCGGAGCTCTTTTTGCAATATTAAAGTTATTTCACCCACGGAGCCAGCACAATTACAATCTTCTCGTTTTAAGAAGAAAATTAAAAAGAAGGTCTTTGGCCATGGCGTTTTGAGGAGCAATGTTAGCAACGTCGGTACAGAGAAACCTCTGGGTGCGGAGTCGAGTGGTGGGATACTGCTGTGAGTGGCTCTTCTCGTTCCCGCCTACTTCAACGCAGAATTATGGCATTTGTAGCGTATCAATGACATACGGGTCGGATACATGTGGCTTGGCCGTTCAGACGGAGGTCGCATTTCAAAAGATCGGATACGTATCGGATTCAGGACCACATACCCAAGTGGCCTGGGTCACATGTGAAAAGATCGGATCTGTGTCGTTCAGACTGTCATGAAAAGATCAGATATAGGTCGCATAGGGGCTAAAAAATCTGAATTTGGTCGTTTCAGCCTGCAGTGTGAACGTAGCCTTATGGGTTTACCTACAAAAATACGCCTATTGTGGTTTTGCTACACATTGAAAGTCAATTCCTCGAACATTCCTCAAAATAAAGAAACTCCTACTGGTTTGGGCTGTCATGAAGGTGTGCAAATGATGACAGACTTATCATTTTTTGGTGAACTATCTCTTTAAAGCAGTATGAGAGCGGGAGATTAGTGAACGTCCCGTGATGGTTCACATTGATTTAATTGGATAAAGCAGATAATCATAAGCATCCTGAAAGGGCAGATGGAGGAGAATATCACTATCAGCTGCAGCACAGTAAATCCATACAGGGCAGTTAAGTGCAGTAAATGCTGTAGAAGCCAATGGATGATCCAAAAGCTATTTCAAGGAAAGCATGTTCACTCGGCGGCCATATTTGCAACACCTCTGGCCAGCAATTTCGGGTATCTTAGACCAAGTCCTGTCCTCTTTGAATGAGTCGATCCTGAAATCTCAAAAACGGCTTGTCGAACTGTCCCATAAATATTGTCTCCTAAGACCAAATAGTGTTATAAAAGCTTATATTCCAGGATGAAGAAGTTCTTGCAACTTTCACTAATGTTTTTTTACAAGTCATATAAATGTTAGAGGACAAAACATAATTTTTAATTGAACATTCCTATAGCTTTATTAATATTTGACGAAGGTTGAACAAGATTCTTAGAACAATATTTTCAGAACGTCCTTCTTATGATGTAATTTGTATTTGTTGAATGTTCTAAGAAACATTAGGGTTTTTTTGGAACCTTCAAATAACATTCTAATCACGACAAGGAAACTAAACATTTTAACATTCTTAAAATGTTAAAAATAAACATTCAAATAACATTATATTTTGGGTAAAAATAAAATCAATAGAATGTAAGAAACATTTTAGTCACCTTTGTATAATATCGCACAAGGCATGCAGGAAAAATACTAGGCTTAATCGTGTGCACAATTTACTATTTCGTTCCCCTCAAATTATAAATTGTGCACACAATTTACTAATACTTTCCCTTGATTTGCTTAATCAAGCACGATTTATAAATCAAGAGAACGAATTGGTAAATTGTGTGCACGATTTAGCAAATCGAGGGAAGGAATTAGCAAATCGTGCGCATTGGCTGTTTTATATAGAAGGCAGGACGTATTCAGATGCATTCCACCATATTGTGTGTTGCTGTATTTCTCAAGTAATATGAGTGCACCATCTTTCTATATTTTAAGTCTTTAGATGAGCTTCTTAACTACAAACCCGATTCCAAAAAAGTTGGGACACTGTACAAATTGTGAATAAAAACGGAATGCAATGATGCTGAAGTTTCGAAATGTTTAAACTGAGAAAATGTATCATTTAAAGCAAAGAATAAGTTGATTTTAAATTTCATCAACATATCTCAAAGGCCATGTTTACCACTGTATGGCATCTCCTCTTCTTTTTATAACAGTCTGCAAACGTCTGGGGACTGAGGAGACAAGTTGCTCAAGTTTAGGAATAGGAATGTTGTCCCATTATTGTCTGATAAAGGCTTCTAGTTGCTCAACTGCCTTAGGTCTTCTTTGTCGCATCTTCCTCTTTATGATGAGCCAAATGTTTTCTATGGGTGAAAGATCTGGACTGCAGGCTGGCCTTTTCAGTACCCGGATCCTTCTTCTACTCAGCCATGATGTTGTAATTTATGATGTATGTGGTCTATCATTGTCATGTTGGAAAATGCAAGGTCTTCCCTAAAAGAGACGACGTCTGGATGGGAGCATATGTTGTTCTAGAACTTGGATATATCTTGCAGCATTGATGATGCCTTTCCAGATGTGTAAGCTGCCCATGCCACACACACTCATACAACCCCATACCATCAGAGATTCAGGCTTCTGAACTGAGCGCTGATAACAACTTGGGTTGTCCTTGTCCTATTTAGTCTGGATGACATGGAGTCCCAGTTTTCCAAAAATAACTTCAAATTTTGATTCATCTGACCACAGAACAGTTTTCCACTTTGCCACAGTCCATGTTAAATGAGTCTTGGCCCAGAGAAATCGCCTGAGCTTCTGTATCATGTTTAGATATGGCTTCTTTTTTGACCTATAGAGTTTGGATTGTGTTCACCGACAATGTTTTCTGGAAATATTCCTGAGCCCATGTTGTGATTTCCATTACAGTATCATTCCTGTATGTGATGCAGTGTCGTCTAAGGGCTGAAGATCAGGGGCATCCAGTATGGTTTTCTGGCCTTGACCCTTACGCACAGAGACTGTTCCAGATTTTCTGAATCTTTGGATATTATGCACTGTAGATGATGATAACTTCAAACTCTTTGCAATTTTTCTCTGAGAAACTCCTTTCTGATATTGCTCCACTATTTTTCACCGCAGCATTGGGGGAATTGGTGATCCTCTGCCCATCTTGACTTCTGAGAGACACTGCCACTCTAAGAGGCTCTTTTTATATCCAATCATGTTGCCAATTGACCTAATAAGTTCCAAATTGGTCCTCTAGCTGTTCCTTATATGTACATTTAACTTTTCCGGCCTCTTATTGCTACCTGTCCCAACTTTTTTGGAATGTGTAGCTCTCATGAAATCCAAAATTAGCCAATAAATTATTCCATTCCTTTTTTACTCACAATTTGTACAGTGTCCCAACTTTTTTGGAATCAGGTTTGTACATGACGTAGTGTTAACTACTTGAATATGCAAATAGTTAGCTGTTCTTAAATAACTGAGAAAAGCTCTGCTCCAAACCCTGAAACATACATCCTGCTCTTCACAAAGCAAAATTCATTGTGAAAAGTTTTAACTATGCAAGACTCATTTTGATACTTGCTATAAAATAATACGCAAGTATGCTACATTGTCATAGTTGTTTGACCCTGAATTGTACAAAAACTGTCTCAATGTGTTTTTCAATCAGAAAGAAGGAAATGAGTGGTTTTATAATTAAAAGGACATTGAAACAGTTAATTAATTTTACATATTTAGGTGTTATTTTAGACTCTCATTTGAAATTTGAAATGCATGTTAAGAAGCTATGTAGAACAATCAAAACAAATCTGAATTGTTTTTACATGATTAGACCATATATATCCTTGAAAGCAGCCAAGTTATACATGCATGCAATGATTTTTTCACACTTATCTTACTGTGTGACTGTCTGGAGTCAGGTTTCTCAACTGACTATTAAACCTGTTAGATCCCTATATAAACAAACACTAAAAGTTTTGGATAAGAAATCAACCAGATGGCATCACTGTAGCATTTTACAAAAACATAGTTTGCTTAGTTTTGAAAATTGTATAAATTCATCTGTTATTAAAATGTTTTTTAAATGTTTAAACGATCTTGCGCCAAAAGTTATATGCAAATTAATATCAAAACAGAGTAGTAGGGGGATCGCTACAAGAGGTGCAATTACACAGAACTGTATAGCACCACAGAGAAAAACTAAATTTGCACAATCTACATTTACTGTTCAAGGTACATTGTTATGGAACAGCTTGTCAGCTGAATTGAAAATGCAAACACAGTTGAATGTTTTTCAAACAAAACTGAAAAAATGGTCCAAACAAAGGCAGATATGTGCACATTGATGGTTGTACATAGACTTAGTTGTTTATTTTATTTCATTTCATTTGTTGTTTTTTTGTTTGTTTGTTAATAAACTGATAAATAAATTGCATAAAACAATATTTTGCATAAACTATTTTCCAACTTTCTCTCTACTTTGTCTAACTACAACTTATGTCATGCCTGAATAAAAGTTTAACAGAATATTGCTGAGCAAGATACATGCAAATGAGATCGTACAAATTCATAAGAAATAATTACCAATTAGCTGAAATTTAAAATAGTTATGAATGGCTATGAGACTGTGTTGAAATAACACATCTGATTTAAACGAAACTAAAACCATAAAAAATACATAACAATAAAAAAAAACATGTTACTTGAAATAAGATAAACGTTGACTGACATAAAATAAAATATAAAAAAGCATTATTTTATGTGGGCTCACACCCACAGCAATATTTTTCAATTTCATTTAGTTTAACTTACAAAAATAACTAAAACTAAATCAACTAAAATTTATAAATAAAAATGAATAAGTACTATTGAGACAAAAACTAATAAAAATAAAACACTAACATTTAAGTGAACACATAAAATAAAAATAAAGTCAAAACCATATCAAAATTAGGTCCCACTTTATATGAAGTGTCCCTAATACCTGTGTACTTGAATAGTAACTAGATGTGTATATAGTATGTAACCACATTGATACATAGTATCTACAGCTCTAATGTTTGTGTAACTACACATATGTAACAACCCACTGAATGGTATGTGTAAGTACAAATGTGTAACAGGACACTGGTAACAACACTTTTTGGTAATGAAAGTACAAGTGTGTAACAGGACTAACAGCACTTTTTGGTAAAGAAAGTGTTACACTTTATATTAGCTTTATCATGTAATGTTACAGAGCAGCGGCCAGCAAGTTAAGCTTTACATAAAAATTGTGGATGGTGTCCAGAATGTTACACTTTATATTAAGGGGACATTTCCTGAGGAGTTACCATGTAAGTACACTTGTATTACAGTAGTGCAACAACTCCTACTTGAGATCCAACTCCTCCACTTTACATATCCCTAAACCTATGCTTCTCTATCCTCTGGATCCCATCTCTACCCCCTGCTTCCAATTACTCTTATATATATTGTTGTTTCAAAATGTAATTATATGATTGAAGTGAAAAAAGTGTTGTTACCAATGTCCTGTTACACATTTGTACTTACACAAACCATCCTGAGGTTTGTTACATAAATATTATAGCTGTAGCTACTATGTACCAATTTGTACTTACACTGTACTTACATACTACATACACATTTAGTTACTATGTAAGTACACAGGTATTAGGGAGAATTAAAATTTGGACACAAAATTATAATGGTATATCAGTTATACTAAAATAACACTGTAACAACCAAATTAGTAAATTATTCATTTTTAATTCAGAATTCATTTTAACCTGTACTTTGTCAGCAATGAAGTAGGCCTACATATATTTTGTCACTCAGCTTGTTGCGGTGCATTATGATATTGTCTTCTGCAATGCAAATATTTAGATATTTTTAATAATGCCATAAAATGCTGGCTAGGAGCTACATTCTCAAGAAAATAAAAAAGGCTGTTGATGGGATGGTACCCTAAGGTCAAAAAGTAAAAAAAATAAAATAAAATATTTGTACCTTATTTAGCCCTAAATGATCCATATTAGTTATTTAAAAGTACATGTTAGTACCTAAGGTGTACATATTTGTACCTTTTATGAAAGGATACCATCCCAATGACAGTTTTGAACTTTTATTTCTCATAATCCTAGTAAGATGGCGAGGGATGAAGCAGGACAGTGTCAGAGATCTGGTCTTCTTGGCCGACATCTGCAGCATGTAACCTGCTTCTTACTGTAGCAGTGGAGGCTTCCTGCACCCCTCCTCCACAGCGCTAACCTTGCATCTGATCAATGACATTCAGCCTGCAGAAAACATGCTGCATCCTCTGCAGTACACAGACTACATCACCCACAATTTGCACTATTGCACTCAGTTCACACAAAGTGCAAAAACAGCTCAATTTAATTCTCTAAAACATGCATATTTTCTGGCGGTATTAATACTGCAACACACAATCAAGGGCATCATAAAAAAATGCATGTATTTGCTAAATCCTAGAATTTGGCAGTGTTTGCATGCAGCAGATGCCACTAAAACCTGAACCACAGTAAAACCAGTCTTCCGCTCATACCTTAGAGTCCAGTCGGCTGTAAAGGTCCAAATTCTGCATATCCCTGGTGTTTCTCTTTCAAGATTCAGAATGAGTCAGGACCGCTTCACCTCATGCAGCATGCGCTTCAACTGATGTACAACTACAGTGCATGCACACACACACACACACACACACACATACACACACACACTCACAGCGATTACAGCAGTGACATCAGCAGCATCTCTCGTAAGTTCAAACTTAGACTGTCTTTATCTCATTCTGTCTCTCTCTCTCTCTTCTCATCCCGGTGTTGCACCAGTGTATTCTGCCCGCCTCCTCCACAGAGGCATGCTGGGAGTGGACTGCTGACCTGTCACAAGAGGCATGACCTTGTTCTCTCTCTTGCTTTATACTCACAGTTCTCACCAGTTTGGTCTCATATACCTGCTAGCATTTCCATTCATCTCCGAGGCAGTTCTTGGCACGTGTGTGACTCTCTGGAAGAACTATTTAAGCCAGTAACCCCAATCAGCCAAAAACATGACTCATCGGTCTAAAGTCACAGAAACACAATGTCATGAAAACATTGAATGACTGACGACTATCCTGTGCTGTGACATCACAGACAGGGAAAAATATAAGTCTATTTCATGATTTTAGGAGACATACAAAAAAACACGTCTTGAGAGTCCGAGAGTATTCATTGTGTGATGAAGCCTATTTGAATGCAGTTTTAAAGCCTATTTTTTAGACATGATATACTTAAATTATATCACACAAGCAAGAGTGCTATTTTCCCGAATATCAGCATGTGAGCATAACCATGAATGTGATATGGATTTTTTACAACAGTTGAACAAACAAAAAGTTAATACTTAGTGAGTCGCTCAAATGAATGATTCAACGAATCACTCATTAAGACGGACTTGTCGCCACCTACTGGTGTTTTTTTGTCATTTTTATTTATCCATGACAGCACAAAAACACACTCAGCTCGCTCAAAATAACATTTAATTATTGTCATCAACAATAACTAACATCATTTTTAATCAACAATATTGTTCATATACTTAAGGTTCATATGTTTTTGAACGATATCACTTGTTCGCCTGTTCGCATAACTAAAAAAGACAATAAATGTAACTATATTAGTGTATGTGTGTGTTTGTTTGTGTGTGTGTGTGTGTATGTATTATAAAAGTTTTTGTATCTATATCCTCCGCGAAATTTTAACTTTAGCATATGGTTTTATCCAAATTGGCTTATAAATTGCAAACTTTAAATTGTGTATGTATGCTTCAAGTAAATCAAAAGTTGACGAGTAATAAACCTGTATTTCATTCAATCATTAAACAATCATTCAATGTAATTTTTTAACTAACATTCATGTATAATTTGCTGTTCTGTTGGAATGAATTGTGAGTCAAGTCAGGGATTCTTAATAGTGTGACATTCAAAGTTTCTTTGATAAAATATGATGCAGGGAACTTGAATGAAGTTAAACTTTTAACATGATGTTCAAATGGTTTTGGAGCAGAGCTAATGAAAAGAATCAGTTCTGAAAAATGATTCACTTCAATGTGTCGCTTGAATACATTTAACTTCATACAGTAAGAACAACTAAAGCATTAATACAAAATTGAGTTTCCATGGCCGTTCCAGCTCCAAAATTGATCAAATTCGCTACTATCATGTATGAAAATCAATACTCTACACTGTTCATCATTCACCTTTGTCTGCCCTTGTCTAGAAGCAGATCAAGTTCTCTCAGAAAAGAGAGAAAGCAGTTTCGACTTGACTCTCAGTGCAAGGCATTTCACTGATCCTTTGCTGCTTTGCATCAGGGATTTTCCTCATTTAAAAAATGTGCGGTCTGCCAAAACAATACATAAATGATTCATTTCAAGAACATAACCAACAAAAAGCCAATGCAACTCATCTAATAATGCTGCATTGTAAAATCAGAGAAGAATTATTTGAAAAACATGCTATAAATCTCTGATACGCAGCTAGATTACTGTGACTATGCATCATTCCGCTGACAATTCAAGGTCACTTCTGACTAAAATCCTGCAGGAATTAGCATGTGTTGAGTAGTGTTCTTGTATATATCTGTGTCCTTTTGGTGTCTTGATGTTCAGTGCTGCTGAATGCATGAAAAAGCATTGAAATGTCCTTTCTCAGTCATGCTGGTTAGATTGAATAATGTCAGATGCATTGAAAATAATTTACACTGACATGTTCTGGAACAGCGTTCCTGGACCTTCGGATCAAAATGCATTGGCAGTTTCTCTGTCAATCCAATCCGTCCATCAATGAATGTTGCATGCATTCCGGTTTATGACAAGATTCTGGCATTATATCAACCATCGTAAAATATGTGTGTATTAAACATTTCAACTCACCACACTTTGTCTTCCAGGAGAGGTGACCACCTGCAAAATACAAATATTTACAGATCAAATTCATGTCATTTGTTTCGACTCACTATACTAATTACTCTTCATTAATTAGCACGCTACAGCATTCACACATATTCAGGACTTCTTCACAATTTTCTGATTTGTGTCAGTGCATACCGTTATGTATTGTTTATACACTATTTGGGGGAAAATCTAATTGTGATTTTTCACACAAAAAATAAATAAATAAATAAATATTTTAAACTTAATGTAATATTATGATTTCTAATGCAACAATTATTATTATTATTATTATTAAATATAGTCATATTTCTTGCTGTTTTTGTCAATGAATTTAAATAATATGTATTAATATTTGTATTATTATTATTTTGATAATATTAATTATTATTATTTAACATTTTGATGATAATAATAATAGTTATTATTATCATTATTATTATTATTATTATCAAAAAAACGAGACAAAAAAATTGCAAGAAATATTACTACTTTAGTAATAATACGCTGCTTAAATGAACACAGTGCTGCGCTTTACTTTGAAAGACACAGTGCATACATTTATTTATTAGAGCACAATTGTTTTTTATGTTTTTTTTTTTTTTGCCATATTGTGCCATATTGAAATATTGTGATTTCAGGTTTTACTTTGATTAATTGTGCAGCTCTACTATGTATTAAAAGCACAGTGATGTATTAGTTCGAGGGATTGTGGGATTGACAGCAGAGCACAGCAAGTCGCGACAGCGTCAGAAAGTTATGAAATGCTGAACTTTATGCAAAACGCAGGCGAACTCTGTTGACATCTGTCGAACGAAAAAGTGATGCAAATGCATTTAATTCTGATAAAAAATGCAGTTTGCATGCTTTAGTTTCAGCTAAACTGTGGCTGGGTTTACAAAAGCATATTAAATGACCATATAGACATTAAATAAACCATATAGTTTGAGCATTCACTGAAAGGCAGTCATACTCTTGCAGTAAAACTGATGCCAGGTGGCACTGAGGGAACTTCTACTGGCTCTGATTTTATTTGACCCTTTAAGAGAAAGAGCATGTTTAACAGAGGAGGTGCCGGGACATCTTCCCTATCAAACGCAATAATCCTGGATATCCAAAGAGCACCAATTAGTTTGAAAAACACCCTCAGAAGCCTTGCGTACATGTTTAATCTCTGCTAAGCGCCATTACATGACCATCTCTAGCAGATTATCCAAAGTATTGCGAGAAGACTTAGGATGCATTTTTACTCTACTATTCATACATATGAGTACATTCATACTGAGATTACCAGCTCTGGACTACTACAACCGATTAGTCTAGACAATATGCTTAATTGGATCTTAAATATCATCATCTTGGAAGCACAATTCACCTGCTTAAGCGTGACATAATCGCCATCAACAGATGTAAGTGTCTGTACTGCTCAATAACAAGCAGCATTGTTCATCTGCTCAAGACTCTGTACAGCAATTATGAAATGAGTTCCACTAATAAAGTATATAAAAGACGTTTAATAAAAAGTATTGTCACATGATCCAAAAATGTTTTTACACCACACATATCATTTGAATTATATATGTATGTATGTGTGTGTGTGTGTGTGTGTATAAAATACTTTATAATGTTTTACAACATTTGTTTTACTGCTTTGATTTGGCAGACAAAAGTTGTATTATTAATTATATTATATATTTGTTTAAAATAAATTAGATAAATGACTTATAAATTAATTCAAATATTAAAACATTGTGAAATTATATCAAACAATATTTAATATAATATTTTATTCACGTAAAATATTTTTATATTAAAATTAAAATTATATGTATATTAAAATTAAAATAATATTTATATTAAAATATTTGAAAAAGTATATTATAAAATGTTTAGGAATATTTTACATTTATATTAAATTGTTTTACTACTTTTTACTGCTTATTTACCAAATAATTAAAAAAATAATAATAATAATCACAGTCATAAACTACTTAAATTACTGTTACAACCTTTGTTAAAATGCCACAGAAAACTATTTATAAAAAATACAAATACTAAATACTAAATTTAGTATTAATTCAACAACAACTCTATTCAAGTCACTGTCTCACAATAATGAAAAGAAACGTTCTGAGGTGATTAGAGGTGCACGCTTGAATAATTAAACATTATGCATGTTGTTGTGTGGAACAGGCCTCCAACACACACACACACACACACTCAGCCGCTCAGAGTCTCTGCAGGCTTATACTGTATTTAATGAGCAAAGTTGAACCACGTAAAGTTAATGATCTGATTCTGAAGCGATTTAAACGCTTTCATCACTAAATGATGTAGCATACTTGCTGAAATATATATTTAGAAACTGATTCATCTCACTCAGACACAATCTCCTCTCAGAAATCACAGGAACAGATAGGCTTGGACCGCCATTTGTCACGTCAAAGATAAAAATAGAGATCACAAGTGCTAATGAGCTCCAGCCTGATGAAACTAGGCCTGTCTGAGATGCTCCGGATAGCTGGAGGTTTCTAGACTAAGATCTGGATTCATATGAAGCTCACAGGGTTTATTGATCCAGAAACTGGAGAGGAATGTGTTGTTTGATTGAACTGTTCCCCATAAATCTGATGAGCAGTGATCTCACAATCAAATGAAAGCCACTTTAGATCAGTGGTCCTCAACTGGTGGGTATCAACCCTATCTTCATGAATAGAAATAGAAATATTAATGTTTGATCTTAAGATCATTTTTGATGCAAAATGTCAAATCTGAAGCAAAATCAGTTGCATAGCATCTGTTAAATGCCTTTATGATTTTATTGGCCTCGGGCTGTTGAGCTCATAGCATCCAGTCATTGCATATGTAAATGTAAAAAAACACTATATATCACGTGAGACCTATATATTATATTTATCAAAATAAAATAAAAATGTTACACAATTTTAAATAAACTAAATAAATATAATGAATAATAAAAATACTTATATATATATATATATATATATATATATATATATATTTTTTTTTTTTTTTTTTTTTTTTTTTTTTTACAAAAATCATATTTGAATATTAAAAGCAATTATAAAAAAATAATAGTCAAATATCTGTCAGCGTTACAGTAAAGAAAATTTGAGAGTGAAAATGTCACAATGCAAGAAAAAATGTCATCCTATTTTTGAGGCCCATTCAAATGTATAATAATTACATAAACAGAATTATTGTTATTTTAAATTTAATCAAGGTACATTATTTTCACGACAAATGAATAGCTTATCTTATATTTGTATTATTATTTTAATAATCAAAGTCAGTCCATCAAATATTTCCATGAAGTACAGTATACAATTACCTTAACCTTTGAATATCATATCCTTCTTCACAATACAAATTTGGCAGGAAATGTATGCTTAATTGCCATGAAAATTGCAATGCAATCTTGAGTAATGCTTCTTTTTATTTACTCATAATTTAATCTCTTCGTCCTGCTGATTTTTTTTCTCTCGTGTGTTCTCAAGTTGGTTAAAAATGGTACAAATCAATTTTCTCATGTCGATTAATGACGTTTCATGCATCTTGCATGTAAATACTAATACAGATAGTCTACGATCAACCTGTGAACGCGTTGGTAAAATGCGTGCTGATCTGCGACATGTAACATGCGTGTCGCATTCGAGGCGCAAAACACGCACGAGCGTCAGTCATTCAGTCGAGCTCGAGATCTCTCGCGCACGCATTCGATCAGTTCATAAGATCCCGATCAGACAGATGCCGCGCGTTACAGTTTATAACACGACTGTTGCAGAGCGTCTTACCGCGGGCAGCAAAGGCTCCATTTGTGCGCATTGGTCCTTCACGTCCATCTTCTGTACCTGTAGATCAGCTCCGGCGCGTGAAGTGCGTACTGCGTGCAGCGTCACCGATCAGCGAGGAGGATGTGCTCTGCTCACATATTTGGTGCAGTGATATTATTACACTGCTCACTCATGAGGGCGCATGTATGACGCAGCAGTGGGTAGTAGCTCCACAGGGGAGGTGTATAATGTTATAGTCCCTCGAAATGTGTCAGGACTGCTCCTTATAAGAGAGAGTACAGATGCATGCTGTACGAACAACTCAGGGAAACACAGGAGAACATGCAGAACTTATAGTCATGCATCTTCCTAACCAGAGATTTTGGATCAAATCAATGTAAAGGGATAGTTCACCCAAAACTACAAATTCTGTCTTCATTTACTCCCCCTATTGCATGGCTTATTTTTCCGTTTTTTTTTTTTCCAGTTTCTGATTTTTTGTGTGTTTCACAAAGGAATAAAAGAAGTTTGGCAGACTGTGGGCAAGATTTAGCATGTGTGCATACAATTATTTGCATTTTTATTTTATTGAGATAAACTTTAGATGGTGGTCACCCTTGTTCCGAGAAAAGTTTCACATGCAACATTCCCACGAAAACAAACATTTCTCTTGGCCAAAACAATATTCTCGTGCTATTCTCACCATGTTTCATTTGGAAAACCATTAAGTAGCTTATTATTGAGTATTTAATGGAAAGATCCCACAGTGTATTTACCTCTATACTGTGACAACATGCCCCACTGCAAGGTCAGCATATGTTTAGTGAGGGCCAGTAATGGTAAAAATGTTCAGTAGTGTCTTTGCCAGACTTTTAGGTTGACCTAAATGTCCACTTTAAATATACAGTAAATCTAGCTTGAGAAACACTGGAGTAAAACTGTGCCAAGTACACCAGGTCTCCTCTCTATATATGATCTATATAGAACAATATATCTCATATTATTCCCTTTTTATAGTCTTACAGCATGATCAATGTAGAGGTTTCATATTAAGAGCCAACGAATCTCCGGCTGTGCTTTTAAATCTGCCATCTGAACTATTGTCAGGCCTGCACTACTGCAATACAATGTATTCTTACATTAAATAATAATGTATTATATAACTTCAAAATAATATATAATTAAACTAGTGCAAAATGACATGATATAGCATATAATTAATTATAAAAGTGTATAATTGCATAGTCTACAATCTGATGCAAGTGTGTTTTGGTTTCATCATTACGAGGTTGGCGCCATCTAGTGTTCGCAATTGCGTGGTACAGGTTTTGGGGTTTACAGAGGCTGATTTAATTAGTGAAATACTCTTGACTTTTTCCTTTGACATCAGATTTTTCAATTAAATAATGAACTGTACATTAATCTCATAATTCTACACTAGAACTAGCTGTTTAAAAGGTTACTTTATGTACTTGGCAGTTTATCACTGAACCACAGGGAGGCAGCAAACTATCAAAAACCATACAGGATTTCTAAAATCAGGAGGATATTATCACTGTTCTTGCTTTTACTGTTTTCTTTTATGCTCCTGGAAAACTGCAGATTTTGGATGTGTCCCTTTTCTGACCCTCTCAGTCCAGGTCTTTAATAGTTTACTAGTCATCTGATAATATAATCCAGATGTAAATAAGGGAAGCACGAATAGATATGCAGTACAGGACCAGGATTAATTTGTATAGCAGACATTTTATATATTTGTTTGCAACTCTAGAATACTTACAAAATATATGGGAAAATTGTACAATTACCAGAATAGTGTGCAAAGTCTGCTTTTGGCAATAGTCGAGTGGTTGTTTATAATCATATATCTGGCTTTCCATATGGACATAAACTAAGCTTAATCCTTGAAAGTTAAAGATTTATATGATGCAAGACTCTATTATAGTTTATTGGTAAATGTTGCAATGTTTTAGATTGTGTGTAATATAGTCTAGTATTATAGGCCAAAAGGTGGATCAAGTCACACCTAAAAACAAATGCAATTGCATTAGATAAAATATCAAAATATTTATCAGAAATAACTTCAGTTTACACAATGAATGTTAACCAAATGTTGCAATGATATTAAAGTGGATATATGAAGTCAAAATAATTTCCAGGCGCAGTATTTATCTTCATGAAGCCATGTTGTCCTTTATGTCAAATACTTCAGATAAATCACTGAAAAGGTCACTACAGCATCTAACTCATTTAGACAAGTCTGGATATTTTTCTAAAAATGCAGAGCATTTTTTGTCCTTAACTGGTTAATTTCTGGTCTTGTCCATTCAAGTAAATGACTCAGCACTTTGAACCTCTTATTTTATAATCTGGAACAATTTTGTGCTACATTTAATGCATGACACATATTTTATTCAATGCAGTGACACTGATACATCAAGTGCTTTCTCTGTTTAACATCAGGGCGACTGCTAAATTAAGTAGCAAACAGCATTTTCCCCATTTAAAAAATAAATAAATAAATCAAGTAGCCTATATAAAACTACCAAAAAGTTGTTCTGGGCGAGTTTCTTATTTGTTGCATTGCCTGTCTACATTTTATTATGAAAAATGCATCATACAAGCAACGAAATTCACATTGTGAATGGCTTTATCCATATAGGCCTACCTCCCTAATACAGGTAGAAAAAAGGTTTGGTTGTGAAATCAGCTTAGTTTGATTCTTGTGTACTTCGCCCATGGTTTCACATTCTGTCATATTTATTGCAATTAAAGCACACCACAGTTACATTACCTTTACACATTAGCAGGCCTAACTCGCGTTTTCCTCATTAAGAAAACAGCCCATGAAATAGGCTACAAATGAAATGTCAGGGTTGGTTAAAAGATGTTTTTATCTCTACAAAAAATAAATAAATAAAGTTACGCTGGTTGTATTAAAAACATACGTTCACAAAATGAACCTACGAACATACGACGCGACTCTAAAAGCAACATCAATATTAAAATGCGTCAGAGGAGCACTTTCTACAGGAGCACCTCTTCACCAGGTGAAGCAGCTACCTCCAGACCTTTTCTCATAACAGCTGGAACCAGGAACCTTTATGAGCTGTGTCCTTATTTTTTTTTTTAAAACATCAAAATATTTAATATATGTAGTAGCTATTCGAACGAACAAACGTCTATTAAACAAACCTTTCTATACAGTACATCAACATTCAACGAGAAGGATCACAAATGGATCGATAGATACAAATATGTACAGTTCTTCCATACTTACAATAGGTTTAACAGTTAGAACCTTGGAAATGTCTTTTGGGAACGAAAACCGAAAACTCGACGCGTGGCGTCCTTCGAACGACGCGACCAAGACGTGTGAATAAATAAATAAATAAATAAACAAGCACATAAATAGGAATAAATCGATTATAAGTCACTCGTGCATCCTTGAACACGGTTTTTTTTTTTAGCGGTTTCTAACTGTGGGGGTAAAAGCTGTAGTAGCCGATGTCCTTGGAGCAGTTTTTCTCGCATTCCCTCTGCGTGAGCATTTCAGATTTTAACGGAGACGATGTCTCGGAAACCGGCGTGGCAGATGGCGAAATCCTCCTCCGCTTGGCTTGCTCAAAAATCCCAGAATCGCTCGAATCGATGGATTTAATTGAGGACGGGGTTTCTATCCAGCTGGATTCAGACAGGTCTTTGGGTTTGGGCTCGTCCGCGCCGCCTAGCGGTGACCTCTCGGGCGCGATGGCGTCTCCGTCCTCGAGGCCAGGGAGCAGGTAACCGGAGGAGGTCGTTCGGTTCCCCACGGAGTTGGACGGCCAGCATGACAGGACGGAGCTGGACTTGCTGCAATATTGCGGCGGTGTGCGGGTGCCCCACCCCGGCGGCTCGCCGTAATACCCCAGGGGTCTGTTCGAGCATCCCGCACCGGGCAAAGGCAGCGCTTTAACACCGGCAGCTGCGTACGACAGAAGGGTGGCCGCGTTACCGGCGAAATCAGCAGCCGCCGCAGCATCGTATGCCGAGGCTGCAAAGTCCAGTCGGTTGTTGGCAGGGGTGACAAACCATCGCTGCGGGGAGGCCACCGTGGTCTCCTCGGTTTGTTGCGGGGAGAGCAAGCTGTTACTAAGTGGGACGCTGCGGTCCGTGCCAGGAGCGCCAGGGTGAAAGCGGGACTTGGCATACGAGCTGACAAATTGGTCCTGCAGGAAAGAACCAGCCATGGCATATCTCGCGCTAGGCATGATCTGAGAGCGCGGAGAGTCACCCGGGGACGGCGTGAACCGATCGATGTCGCACCCTGTGTAGACACTGGAGAAAGATGGTGGACAAACACGTTAAATGTTGCATATGAGATCTGTAGCTGACCGTAAATAACGCGTTGCAATTGTCTCGCAATTTCCCATTCTGCGCGTAATTGCGCGAATAAACAAATTAACATGCGCAAGGTCAACCCATATGCATATATTGCTCCAATGTGGTTTATAATTATTTAAAACAGGGGAACAAAACAAAACAAAACAAAAAAGTCTCAGAACTTTTCTAAAGAAATATTTCTGGCAAAAACACAGTGCACGACAGAGCCATAATGAGAAGTGAAATTATGATTTATGTCTTGAGATTTGCCAGGCCAACGCACAAACATCACAAATGGTTGTAAATACATCGGCCAATTGGAATTCCGAGCCAAAATCATCTTTCGTTGCGGATGCACCGATTTAAATTAACAAATAAAATAATAAATCACACGATTTCTTCGCAAGAATGTTAACCTTGCCAGAGTTACAATCCTTCTGTGATCTTTGTGTCCGAGAAATGGAAATGCGCACGCACATATACAGAACACATTTTGGTTAAGATCAGATTTTTTTTTTTAATTTACCTCGTGCGTCTAAATGAATTGGTCTCATTCATATCAATTGTATTTATAACAATCAACCCTGACTACATTTTATAGGTCAGAGAGGACAGAAAAGGTCACCATTTTTGAAAGAAAAATCAAAACTTACGTGTCATAATTGTCACGGAATCCCTTTGCAAATGGATTGTGGTCGATTTTTAGCTGCGTGATCTGTAAGTGACAGAAAATGTCGATAATAATAATAATAATAATTATAATTATAAAAACAGTTTATATATATAAAAAAAATAATTAAAATCAGCTTTACTTACATCAGTATTTTGATATGCGGTGACCGCAATAAACTGCGTCTCCGGGAAGGTGAACGTCTGCACGCGCCCTGCTTGGCTCGTGTCCTCGGTTCCGTCCTCGTTCACCTGCACCACATGCAGTCGAGGCTGGTATTTATGCAGCGACTGCAGGACAACCATCTGCAGGAATTCAAGCGAATAAACGAGCGTCAGAGAACATCTCCTCATGCGTCTTTACGCTCCCGTACATCCATTTGGAACACCAAGAGGAAAACTAATTTAGATACATTTTAACAACAGTTTTGTCAGCTCATTGGTTACATGTAAATCAACCGGTTTAACTCAAATAATTCAAAAATACAAATGATTTGCCCACGGCTGAAATGTTTCGTAATGGTAGCATATTTTCACTTATGGATGATCTTAACACAAAAGGTCATGTTTTTATATTTAGATAAATATTAAGCAATACTAAGAGAGGGAGAGAGAGGTTTTTTGGAGCTGCTTGTAATGTGCAACTCCTGTAAAATGCTACCCAGCACAGCATTGTTACTAATATTTCTAACGCAGTCAGAACGCATGACACATCAGTGAGACTAAAAATAACGAATTAAAAATAAAATAAATCTAACGATGAATAACTAACCTGTCCTGTGTTGTTCGTTGCTCCTTTATTGTTGGTTAGTTTAAGTTTGCCAAAGGATATCTCTTGACGCATCCAGTGCGCACCGGTGTTTGGCGAATCCGGGTGCATGTATACTCTGTTTCCTGTTATAGTATAATTGGAATGTCAGTTCTGAGTCAGGACAACTAAAATAATATAAAAATAAATAGAAATAAAAACTCCTCTGCGTCTTATTCAAATCAGTCTTATTTAAACATAATAATAATAATATTACTAGAAATATATTATAATCATCATCATCATTATCAGCACGACCATTATTATTATTATCATTGTAAATTGTAAAAAAAAAAAAATAAATAAATAAATAAATAAAAAGTAGACCATATTTACCGGTTACATTCGTGTCCGCTTTGCCGCACGGGACCCATTTTCCTCCTTGAAAGCGCCAGTGGTTCGGATCCGCGAGAATCACGTCCACAAATATATTGTAATGCGCCGTTGGATCAAGTCCAGATATATTGAAACTCAAAAACGGGAACATTCGCCTGAGGGTACATCAAATGCAAAAATTTTAGTGCACAGTACTGTAGCTCTGCCAGAAAACGTGGGTTTTGCAATCTTTAATTTGAATATGATTTTTTTTTTTAAAGGATAATTATGTTAAATTAACAAATGTTAATTTTTGGATATCTCGGGGAAGCAATTCAAAAAAAAAATTATATCAAAAGATTACTAAAAAATAGCATTACAGGAATATTCAATGCGTTTAAATGTTTGGAAAAACAAATCCAACGAATAATAAAAAAAGAAAAAATGCATTAAAGAACACAAATAGGCTGAACTAATTAAATAAATGTGTGTGTGTTTTTTTTTTCTAGGAAAATGCAGAATTATTAATAATAATAAATAGCAAAAAAAGCTTTTTGAAAAAAAAAAAAAAAAAAAGAAAGAAAAAAAAAGCATTCCGCATAAGCGAAAGCATCAATTTGTGGAAAACAATCTAGTTTGCGAAAAGGATAATTACATCCGTAATTGCAAATCACCTACCGTCCTTGCTTGGTAATAATCATCTCCGTTTGATGTCTGTGAAATTTAAGCCACAGGGCCCTGTTGCAGAGGTAAACCTGCGCTTTACCGGGCACGAGCCCGGCCTGAGCGGAGGAAAACTGGTAGAAAGCCGTGCCTTGGTACGCGTGTCCGTACTGCTGCGCGTATGGGTAGCCCGCCGTCGGATAGCCTTGCGGAGAAGAGTTGCTCAGCAGACTGTTGTAGGCTCCGTTCGTGATGACCGGGTGGTGAGCCATGTACCGGCTCGGGCTGCCGATGGAGAAAGCCGGGTGCGTCGGTGCATGCTGACCCGGGTAAGGAAACATGGTGGTGGGACTCGGCTGAACTTGACTGGACTGAGACAGGAGATACCTTTCTCCCGCAGATCCATCGAAAGTGTGACGACTGTCGGCGACTCCGTCAAGATCAGGAGAGAGTTTGCCTCGCTGGACGTCCCCTGACGAGTCCTTCGAGTCCGCGAAATCGTCTCCCTCTGACTGATTCGTCATCCCAACGGAGTTTTTTTTCAGAGGTGAACTTCTCTCCAGGTTGTCGCCGATAGATATAACAGGGTAGTCCTGCAAGGCGAGCTCAGATGCTTGTGCGTTTGGGTAGCCACTGCCCACAATCATGCGTTTCTTGGAGCGCGCTCGAGCTGCATCGCTCGATGACAAATAGCAATTAACGCGAGCGCGAGCGAAAACTAACGCCTTCCTGCGGTTCGAGCTACTTTATGCAAGACGGCAAATTAGCCAATTGACACTAGTCTGCAATCAGGGAAGGCTTTGCTTTTCAGTCCTCGGTCTGCTTGGGTAATGAATCAACTTTTGCTATTGGTTAACACGTGACGGTAATTTAATTAGACAGCACTTAATTAGTGTAATCAAGCAGGCACAGTGTATTCACTTCTGCTGGTCATCCATGTTTGTATCCTACTATAGTCTGTGAAAACTGGGGCTCTCGTGATTCTTCAGGAGCGCATTAAGTAGTGCAAATAAACCCTATTGTCTTCCCTTCGAGGCCTTTGTGTGAATCTATTTCTATGCGGTGGAAGTCACTCGGTTTACTACGAAAACTTCATTATTCATTATTTAAAGCACTTGAAATGACACGCCTCGAGCACTACCTAAAATGTTTGCGTTTTAGCGTGAAATCTTGGCTTCTCTTGAAGATCTGTTTACTGCTCCCGAGACATATTAATATTTTATTTGGATGGACTAGTACTTCAAGTTACGCATTCAACGCTTTATGCTTCAAAACATGCCTGAAACAATCAAATCAGACAGGAGTCGAAAAAAATGTACTTTGCGTTTGTCAAAAAATGTACTTTATAATATCTCTTGAAATGATTTGTCATATTTAAAATTACAAATAAAATAATTTAATGTCTGATGTTTTTTTCTCAAATAGTTGGGCGCAAAGCAATGACGGCTCTGATGCGCATCTTGGAGGATGCTGCCAAATACAAGGCACGATCAATTAGCTACAATCATTTAGTTTATTTAATTGGAAAACCCTGCAATTAATGCTAAAATGCATGCTGGATGATATTACCTTATTTAAAAAAAATCTAATATATACTATAGGAATTGAGAAAAATCCTTATTTTGTCAGCGAGAGAGAGAGATGTGATCTTATAAGTGTTCATATATTGTCTGATGGACACTTCTGAAAATAATGCATTGCAGCGTAAGTAGGGAAATGGATTATGCAATTATTGAACATTAAAAAAAACGCAATGGCTAGTGGCTATTTTATTTTCCTCACAAATCATAGCTTACGGTTAGTTTTCAAAAATGTACCTAATCACAGCTGTGTCTTAATCTAGAGTAACACGTATGTCAGCATCCCAGCGGTCATCTGAAAGAAGTCACATCGTGCACCCCTCAGCAGCCCGAAATAGGCTCTTCTCAGTTCATCTCACCTGTCTCCCCATGCACGAGCTCGCTGAAGCACCGCGTCACGTTATTCCTCGCGCTCTGGCCCTTTAAATGGCGCAAAAACACATTTAACGTTGCAGCATTAGGTTTAATTTGTAAAAACTGTAAATAAACAAAAAACAAAGTTACATCAGTGGTTCTCAACTGGGTTTGGTTCATAGGCGTGCAACAAAAGATGTCTTTAAAACCAAACACCTAAATTGATTAATATTCCCAGTAGCAGCACAGGCCCAACAATATGCACAATTATTAACATGAATAGGAAAATTGACAATTTTTTGTAAATGCATAACACCACAAGTGTGATTTACCAGCATATCACATACAACAAACACTGGGCCAAATATTGTTTTAGTTTTAGCCATTTTACAAAGTGACAGATGAATGTGCGCCAAAATACCATAGAGTTTGATTAGGGGGCTTCAACAACAAAATAAATGAGAAATATTCTCTCCTCACTTAGAAAGACTGGTTAGCATACAAATGCACAATTATGCTTCAGTGCATATTATTATATATAGTTTATAGCATTTTTATTACTTGATTATAGAAAGGTTTAATATCTCTCAAAATAGGTTGTGAGTCAGTCATACAAACACACAAATTCAAACAGTTTTAAAATGTACAGTTACTACTATTATTTTTACTCACAAATCACAGTGGACCTGAAACATAAAGTCAATAATAAGCTCCTTGCATTATTTCCCTTCACCTCTATATTTGAAATCATCTTGTATTAGAGTCTACATGCGATATTAAGACCCAGGTAATACATTAGTGCACCTTATAATGTCCAGAAAGCCAAATAAATCGTGTGTTTAGGGCTGCAGAACAGCTCCTGTCTCCCAGAAAAGGGATGCAGGCAGAGGTGAGTCGTTCTGAGATTTAATGAAGATGCTCCCATCTCCGAGGCTAACAAGAAGGGTCATTATAACAGGGCAATGGGGTCCAGTAATCTGTTCTCCTGAAACATGCATGCACGGGCTTGCCTGCCCCCTACCATCTTCTCATCCTCATTACCAGATCATGCCTTTCATCCCTTTCTCCTCCTGTGGCCACTTTTCTATTATAAGCCAAACCGGGATTGGGAAGAAGATCCCGAGAAGATGATAATCTAATGACCTGGAGGTGATGATATTCAAAGAACCTCTAACGAAGCCTCACCTGCAAAAAAACAGCTTGTATAGATGACATCAATCTGGAGGTGTTTAGCCAAGGTCACGTCGCAGATTCTTCACCATGGCATTCATTAGTCAAGCATTGCTAGATGAACATGCCGAGCATTAGGATGCAATGCATCTGATGCAACCTAAAACAAGACAATGGACGAAACATTATTACCTGAAAATCAGATATTAAAGTTCACGTTGCAGATTCTTCACCGCTGCATTTATTAGTCGTGCAGTGCCAACAACAGTAGATGAACAAGCAAGTAATCAGACTGAAACACAATGCATCTGATGCGATTTATATCAAGAGCAAAATATGAAAATCAAATACTGAAGTTCTCAAAGGTTGGGTCACATCACAGATTCATTAGTTCATTAATCGTGTGATGCCTAGATAAACATGCAAAGCATCCGATTGAAACAATGCTTCCAATGCAACCAAAATCAAGGACAAAATATCCCATAGTTCTTGAAGATTAGATCATGTTTCAGATTCTTCACCATGGCATTTATTAGTCATACATGAACAAGCCAAACAATAGACTGAAACTCAATGCATCCATTGTAACCTAAAACAACACAAAGCTGAGGACAATATAGGAATGCCAACATCAGATTGAAACTAAATTCACTCAGTGTGACCTAAACCTAAATTGCATTCATTACCCATGCAAGGCCTACACTGTAAAAAATTTCTTGTTGTTTTTACAAAAACTTTTTGGCAGCTGTGGTTGCCAGAATAATTTTGTAAAAATACAGAAAACTGTAAACACATTTACGTAAAAAACTGTTAATTTTACAATATAAAGCTGTAATTTACAAACAAGAAAATGTGAATATAAACCAGTAAATTCAACAACACACAAAATTAAATCTGTTTTGTACCTTGAAAATACTGACAACCACCATAATAATAAAGATGGTACTGTATAAGAGAAAGCCACATGAAGTATCAAAGCTCATCACAAGTAGCTTCACCACAAGCAGAAGTAGATATTAACATATAGAAGGTGCACATTTATGGAAACACAAAACACCATCATGGTAACACACGTGATACTTAAATAATGCAAAAAACTTTCATTAAGCAACAGAAGATGTAACATAAAGCTCAAATGTACATAACTGATAACAAGAACTATTTAAAAACATGATTATTTAAACAAAATACTTTCAAACGTGGAGTGTCACGCAGGGAATTCTGGGAATATCAGTTTACAGTTTTAGACTGTAAATTATACATTGATTTGTTATTTTCTTTACTTCTAAAAGCTGTATAATTAACAGAATTTTACTGTAAATTTACATTAAATGCTTTGTTAGATCTTTTACAGTTTTTCCCTGTATATAGTACGGGAACTTACTGTTAACCTATTATCAGTTTTTTTTCCGTAGCGTTTTTAAAAAATTTTACAGTTAAAATTACACTTATTTTTTACAGTGTAGTTAAACATGCCACTCAGGCTGATATACAATGCATCTGATGCAAACTAAATTAAGACGAGGACAAAATATTATTACTGGAAAATCATTTGAGAAATGAATGCATTTCTCTCTGTCATAAGTTTGGATTCCCTGGGAATGCATGAACTGATAAACAGCATACCTTTAATTCAATCCAAGTCACTTTGGATAAGTGTCTGCCAAATGCATGAATGTAAATGTAAAAAAAAAAAATATATATCAAAGTTCTTGAAGGTTGGTTAAGAACCATACAAACCTAGAGGTCCTGTCACTAAGGAACGTGTTTGCCAGCCAGGTCTAATCGAATCACTGTCAATGACAGATCGAGGCAGCTTCTGTAAGTGAGCACTAGTCTGGGGACTTTACCTAATGCCCGCCACTGTCACATCAATGATGTGGTCACCGCACAGCAAATGACAACGAAATTATTGCCAGCCTGGATACGGGGACAGAGAAGGCCGTCCCAGTCAGAAGAGATTGCTTTCTTTGGAGAATATAAGAGGAAGGCGGTGAGCTGATGGACAAACACGGCGAGAGGCCGAGGTTATTTGCCATTCATGACAGGTAGTGGCTTACATTACAGTGGCACTAAAAATTTCATGGGAATGCATTTAAGATGGCCCTTGAGTTATTTATAAGTTGTTTGCCAGATGCCAGATGAAATTCATACGAAGAAGTCAAGCTGAAATATGACGTCTTTCTTTGTCGAATTGGGAGAATATTCAGAGGGCACGTTCTAATCAACGCCTCGGCTCTCTTATAGGCACGGGCTGCATTGTTTGATGCTGACATAACCACTGACCGCCGCGGTCCCCCGCGGTTGCAGCTGAGCCTGTCAGAAAACATCAGCCAGCTCTATGGAAAAGAAAGACTGGTGGCTGGTGGGCTGGCGTGGGCTAGGTGGACAGTTGTGGCTTTTAAACCCTTATTAGCCTCTGTGCAGACGACTCCGGGCCCATGTCGTCCCTTGAGAAGCACTCCCACACCTCTCATTATTGATGTCCTTTTAGGTCTCACTGATGTTCCCCTTGTCATACCTAGCCCTGCCCAGTAAAGGACCCAGATTTACCTGGCCCTTTGAATGTCCGTTTTTACTCTCAAATTGATGCAAAATCAACATTAATGCTGGCCCGATTGGTGTTTGCCCAATTATCTGTGCGGTTGACTCAAGTCAGTCTGCAATATTATTATGCATGCAACATCTTGTTATTTTCAAGTGAACAATGAGTTTTACACACGAAAGTTTTTAAGAGGTGTTAATTGAACAAATGCACCTAATTAAAGTAAATCAATAAAAGTTCTTTAATACAAAAAGGTGCACTGGAGAGAGTAAATTAGAGCAATTTATTGGCTTTATTTCCCACACCTGACACCACAAAAGCAAGGCTGATGAGGAGAGTGGCCTTTCAGGTGGGCAAAAGGTCTGTTCGGTTCACTTTGTGACAGTTTAGTTTGCTGAACTTGAACCTGATCTAATTATTTTGTCCACATACTCTGCAATAACAGACCAATGTGCACCAAATTAAATTACATTTTAATTAAGAATTGTAATAAGATATGCATATATATAAATATCTGTTGCTTCCAGCATTTAGCTTGCTCTACTTTTATATTTCTCTGTAGAAAATCAATCCAGAGGTGATGCACCATGAAGAAAAACAGAAAAACAATGTGCACCTTGACTTTTTTTGCATGAATACTCTTGCATTTACTATTTTTAAATAGTGAATAGATTATACAGGTTATGTTTTAAAAACTAGAGAGCATACAAATATCCAACATAAATATGACATGAAAAAGTTATTTTTTTGTCAAGATTTTGATACTTCGCTTGTCTTGAATTTTTGGAATATCATTAAATATTATCATTCTCATTGAAAAAACATACAAATATATATACAATTAGATATAATATCTAATTATACAGTATTTTACTCAACTTGTGCATTATGTATTTTACACTGAAATGAAAAACCCAGTTTCAAACACCTGTGAAAAATCAATACAGAAACTTCATATTGACACCATGCATTGGGCCCTGTTTTTACTATTTGACTTTTTGTAACGAGTGTAATGTTTGTAAGACTATCATTACTATCTAACACTACCATCACTACTAAATACATTGTAATTGGGGCACAATGACTCCTGGGTCACATTTTAAAATGCAATAGATGTTCAGTTCATTTTTACAGCAAAGATTATCAATTTAGCATGATGATGCTGTTTTATGACTGATTTTGCCAGATCAGCAGTTTGATATTCATGTGCACAGATCCATTTATTTCTCACATCTATCCCTCTGTCAGTCAGGCGATGCAAAGCTAAATCACTGATGTGTAATACAGGGCTAAACGATGGTGAAGATATAATATCACACACTGAAGAAAAGGTTTAATGTCCCAACTAAAACCAACTTTTATCACCTGCAACTGACCTGTTATCAGCCGCTCAGTGTGTCGCTAGTCCCCTGAAATATTAATCAGGCCGTATGACCCAGGAAGTGCAACGGGGGTTTGTGACCATTTTGTTGTTGATGCTGCTGCACGCTGTCAGACGTCTACAAGTGAAGAACATCAGCCACTGTCCCCTGCAAGCCCCAAGTCATGAAAGATTCAGAGCAGGTCTACTTTTTAAGCCATTTCAGATGAAAAGCTCGCAAAAATGAAACTGACTTATGCCAAATGAATATCACTGAGTCGCTGTGATTGTGGCCTTTGATGTTTGCAGGGTCCAAATAATTTATAAAACATCAATTTTATCTTAAGACAAGCGAGGCTCAAAGTGGGTGCATTTTTCATCAGCCTCCTTAGAGGATTTCAACGTATCTGCCCAGACCCTAAACGATAGAAAAACCTTTCTAGCATCTATGTTGTGCTGATTTTCCACAGTAAGTAACGGATTCCAGAAAATATATATGTTCAGTTCTAGCTGTCCAAGCTTTGACCGGTTGTCAGAATTGTGCATAATATAAAAGTTATACACCAAACAATTAATGTCTGACAGAGATTTTGCATTTAAAGTCTCTACAGAATTGCAGTTCAATGTACATCATGCATGCTTATGTAGAATAGCATTGAAAACACCAGTGCAAAGCACCAGATTGAAAGAATCTAAGAGACTTTGGTCAGAAACATAGTTTATGCATGTACGCAAGCATTGACGAAAATGTTTCGAAGTCAATGCATTACAGCCATGCAGTTCTGTTGTACAAACTTAATGTGCATTTTCAAATTACTAGTGTTTCACCCAGCATCAGCACTCGAATGCATGATAGGTGATGTCTGTTATAATGGAGACAGTTTAACTTACTGCGAGATTTATTTAAACTAGGAATATGGAATAATCAAACAAACCAAAGTGAAAATATTTTACCAATCACGTAGCAATACTATGAAAGATACATATATAAATAAACAGCTAGATGGGCAATATTTAAATGCAATGACACCTCTCTAATGCAAACAAATAGTCTTGGTTTGTGCACCTGTAAAAACAAATATTGAACAATTTTCACGGTTGCAATCACGGCATATCATAGTTGAAATATTTTCATAAAGCATGTTTTGATTCAAACAAACAATGGAGAAATCAAACAAACCAAAGTGAAAGTTCAAAAACGGACCATGCATCCATCATACAGCAATGCTAGAAACCTACATTTATAAATAAATGGCTCGGTGTGCAATATTTAAGTGCAATGACACCTCTCTGAAACAAACGGTATTGATCTGTGCACCTCTCAAAACTAATACTGAACAATTTTCACAATAGCAATCACAACATTAGTGTAGTAAGTTCAAAATGCACAAAATTAAGTCTGTGCAACTAGTTGCATAAAGCATGTTATGATTCAAAATCAAGTGAAAAACGGACCATGTATCAATCATATAGCAATACTATACACATATATATGAATAAATGGCTGGATGTGCAATATTAAATGCAATGACACCTATCTGATGCAAACAAACAGTTTTGATCCGTGCACCTGTCAAAACCCATATTGAGCAATTTTCACAATAGCAATCGTGGCATTAGTGCAGTACATCTGAAATCCTCTCTAACACAAGAGGAAAAGCGTTCTCCTTGCACTCCATCTATAAAAATGAACCCTTAGCCAATTTCTTTGAGCTGGTAGTACGCCTGCCTCCTCCTCCCCGTGGCAAAGTGAAATGGAATTGCCTCTCACATTCAAAGACAGCTCAGTGGAGGTGATAATAGAGCTACTCCCTGCTGTCTACAGCCAGGAAATAGGAAAGTGGCATATGGGGCCAGGAACCAAACAGAACAGGAGATACAGCCTGGCAAGGAGGAGGGAGGGGGACCGAAGGAAAGGTTAATGATCATTCAGGAATTCTAGTGGGAGAAAGTCTTCTTGAAGTTGAGAGAGTGGGGGAAGGGGAAGAAAGAATCGAGTGCTTATTTCAGAAACTTACAGTACCTTCACTGCACGCTTTAAACAAACACTCGTCTTCCGCTCCAGTGACTGAACGCCATATCAGGACATTGTGATGATTATTTTGCTGCCAAAAGTTCGCTCTGGTGATGCATTTTTATTTGGTGATGCATTACCTTATTTAAATAAATACAGTTTCAGTTTTTTGAGCATGCATGCCTTTATTGCACCACTGGTGAAATTTATTTATTTTATACAATACAGATTGTTTGAAAGCTGTTCACAGAAAAATAACATTAACCAATGATGCAAACTTCTTCAAATATGAGACTAACTCAAATTCTGCTCTAAAGACCATAATTTCATTTTTCAGCTCAAGTCTCTGCAGTGTTGATTCAGTTCGGTTCAATAACGAAGTTTGGTTTAGTTATAAGCAGCTCAGCTATAAAAGCAAGTCAGTTTAGTGTGATTCGATTTAGTATAATAACAATAACGGTGTCAATGTTTCAAAATGTAATATGTTTTAAATCGATTCATCTGTAAAACAGTGCTACAGAAGACAATCGAGTTTTCATTCAGCTCAATTCAGTTCCAGTTTAGATCTCATCTAATAGTGTCAGTGCAGTCAATATTGTTGCATTTTTTTTTTTTTTTTTGGAGCAATCTGTCTTCCAAGCATCGTAAGATGTGTGCATTGTTTGAAATGTTGCACTTCTGCTGCACGTGTCATTACAAATGCATACTTCAACTTGAAGCATGACAGAAGAACCACGAAACTTACCTTGAACCATCTGCATTGCTTCCAGAATGACTGTCCCTGTCCGAAACCGTTCTGCTCATTTGTGCATGCAAACGTCCACAGGTAACAGTGCACGGCTCTGCATGTCAACACACAACAACACCCTAGACTCATACCGCCCTCTGAAGACAACTGGTGTAAAGCGGACAAACAAGGTCTGAGGTATCACAGGGGTGCGAAAAGAAAGCCCAAAACAATAGACAGTGATTAAAACAGCTCTTTTATGCACTAGTGCAAACGGGAGGAAGGCAGGAGGGCATTAGCTGACAGAGAACTCACTTGCTGTTACTCACCCTGTTACCACACCTTGGCCGAGGCAGTCTGTAGCCTCTCAGCACTTCAGAGCAGATAGCAGGCCTTTAAGTATCAATTAAACTAGCAGTGGGATTAGCCACCTCATCATCAGGCAATTTGCACTGTGTTGCTCCTCTGCTGTGCCTTCGTTCGCATTCATTTGAGGCATTTTTAATCTCTCTTCGATGACAAAGGTATTTGAAGAGGCAAATGACAACTGTTGAAGGGCACAGTTTAACCGCTGAGGTTCTCGAACAGATTAGAGTTCGCTCTATTCCTGTTCTTATGGGGCATGCATGAGCACACACACACACACAGGCTAACACACTAAATATGCTAAAATGCAGATAATCGAAGGTGCACTTGCATAAATGTGAAGCAAGCATATGAATATTATATGTATGCATATATGCACATATGACAATTGCCCACATGCATGTCTACATGAATTTACATTTATGCATGTGCAACACTTATCTAAGGTGACTTACATTGCTTTAAATAACAAATTAGACTGCACACCTTAGACTGAAATTATCCACAAAATAAAGCTTGAATATAGCCTGTATGTTCAATTACTTGCCGAAGACAAATCTAAACATGCTAAAACATGCTAGATAATTAATGTGCACAAGCACGATAACATTTGAGGCAATCACATGAATATTACACATGCATGCATATTTCAGTCTTTGGTGTGCTATCGATTTAGATTTTTATAAATTTAGGATTAAAGTTCAATATAACCACTAGGGTTATTTAGTGAATTGCAATTGGATTACTTTCATTAGTTTGATTCCCAGAAAATGCATGAACCGATAAAACACTGAAAGCAATATGTCACTTTAGAGTGTCTTTTGAATGAATTCTCAAAAAAAAAAAAAGCATAAAACGTAAATGTACACAGATATGCATGTGTTTATTTACATGCAAGGGACACCTAAGACTGAAAAAATGCACAATATATAGTTTGAATGTGCTCACTTAACTGCCAAAGACATGTTGACATGCTAGACATGCAAAAACAGATAACCGATGATGTACAAGCACATAAAAGCATGTCCTCATACATTTACGTTTATGCATTTGCAACACTTTCTTCTAAGGAAACTTACGTTGCATTCAAGGTATGAGTTTTATCATTTCACCCATGACTTTGGCATCCTCTGCTATTTGTGCTACAGAATTAAAATATCACAACCCTTTCATGATATGTTTTTAGAGTCCAGTTAACTGTAAGAAAGAGCACATAAATACAAAGTGCATGAATACATGCACAAAGAAAAAATACACAAACATGTTTTTCAAGCTGCTTTCACACTAGAGCTTTTGGTGCACACCTTTTAAATGCAATTTTTCAGGCAAAACTCATGATAGTACTTTGCTTGTTGATGATGCAAAAGTTACACTGACCCAAATAATACAGTGTAAAAAGGGGCCTACTTGGGCAGGGGTGGAATCAAAGTCAGGTCTGGACCAAGCAATGCAGTCAAGTGTGAAAACAGCCACAAAGACTTGCATTTCACCATAAGGCTTTGCAATCAGGTTTCAGGCCACCTGCAGCAGCAGACATGGAGCTCAGGTGACATATATGTCATAGAGACAACATTCATCTTTCAGGAGCCAAATCTCACCACAACGAGTTATCACCAGAACGCAGGGGTGACATGACAGGGCCTTCAGAGGCAGATCGATCGATAACCTCCAGAGCTTGTACACTTTCCATCTCAGCGAGATCAGAGTCTGGCAGATGCCAGGGCTGAATGTTACTCAGAGATGCTCTGATACTGAGATTCAACTTCAGTGCACTGGGGATTCAAATTCAAATTGTTAACAGTGTGTTATCTTCTGCAGTGAATGGGTGCCGTCAGAATGAGAGTCCAAACAGCTGATAAAAACATCAGAGTAATCCACAAGCAATTCACACCTCTCCAGTCCATCAGGTAATGTCTTGTGATAATAACACTTCATCTAGTGGAAAAACGTTGTCCATCACATCACAATCCACTGATATATTTCTTTAGAATGAGTTTTGACTATTTTGGCTTGTAAACGTTGCTTGATCTTTTCATATTCCTCTCTTGATTCAGACAGGATTATTTTTTCTCCACATGCATGGAAGTAAACATCAATAAACATCTTACTGATGGATTGGTTTCTTACAAACATGCATTTTTCCAGTTCTCAAGACCGGAAGTGATGGACTGGAGTGGTGTGGATTACTTGTGGATTATTGTGATGTATTTATCAGCTGTTTAAACTCTCATTCTTATGGCACCCATTCACTGCAGAGGATCCATTGATGAGCAAGTGATGTAATGCTAAATTATTCCCATGTTCCCACAAACTCATCTACAAATATGTGTAATATTAATGAGCTAGGATACAAAATCTTTCACCATTTTTTTTTTTACCATGTAATTACTGCATCGTTACATGAACAAAGTCAAAACCAATCAAAATTTTGTATACAAAAAAAAAAAAAAAATGAAGGATTCACAAATATCATAGTTTAGGTTTCGAATGGTTTTCGAATCACCATAAGATTTTAAAACTTTAATCAGATTTCTTCTATATAAAATGTTTCATTTGTTTTTTATAAACGTTATCCTTTCTAAGATGGATTATTTTATTTTTTTTAATTCTGTACATTAAGCGATTTGGGTTGAATTACCTGCCAAACTTTAATGTTTACAGAGCGTTTGAGAAATATAAATACAGTGCTGCCACACAAGGGTAAAAATAAATAAATGATTCAAAACTGCTCTTGCATTACTAATACTGAGGCTACTAAACCAGTCTCATGTCATTGGATTTAGGTTTAGCATCTTTTTGGCTCCTCTATCAATATTGTCAGGCCTACACATGATGAAATCCAAGCCGTTGCTGAAATATTAAGCACTGAGGTTTTTATTTGTCCCTGTAGAGAGACAGTGTATGATTTAGTAATGCAGATGGAAGAGGCTGCCAGCACACATCTCTCTCTCTTTCTTTCTGCCATCATGGCTGAGGAGCTGAGATTTCTGGATGGCACTAACATAAGCCGTGTTTGATAGCTGTCCAGCGTCTGTGTGCCGTTCAGATATCTGCAATCATTCTAACCTAAAAATATAAAGCAGGCACAAACATTTTAAGATCACCTCTATTGTGTTTATTTTTACATTTATATATTTTATCCAAGTTGCACTTGAATGCCGCTAGAATGCATGCTACATTATTAAATGTTAATGTATAGAAGAGTTATATACTATATACTGTATCCATTTGGTAGATGCTTTTATCCAGTGTGACTTATTAGATCAGAAATGTCATGAATATTTGGCCAACACAATACAAGCACAAAGGATGGTTTCCCTCCTTTAAATATCTGTGCCATTAAACCAGATGTGTTATTGTTATTATTATTATAATAGGTTGTAATAGAAAATGTGACTTTAACACATCTGTTTGGCAAGACTGTGGCTCGGCCATGACAGTAGTTGATCTGAAAGAGAAAACTGACAACACTTGCATTGCATCACATTTTGCAGATAATGCACATGATGCATTTAACTGATCTTGTTTAGAAATTTAGCATTCCATCACTTGCACACCATTGGATCCTCTACAGTGAATGGGTGCCATCAGAATGAGAGTCCAAACAGCTGATAAAAACATCACAATAATCCACAAGAGAGCGACAACAGGAGATGGACTTTTTCACTAGAGGAAGTGTTGTTATGGACTAAAAGCGCCTTAATGATGCATCTGTTTTTTACAAACATGCAGCATTTGTCTTCTCAAGATGTTAACTGATGGACTGGAGCGCTGTGGTGTGGATTACTTGTGGATTAATCTGATGTTTTGGTCAGATGTTTGAACTCATCTATATCTCGGATGTCATTTTTGAATGAACTCTTCCTTTAAGTATATTTCAGTCAGGACCACACTGTTTGATTAAGATTATTGTAGAGGTCCTGAACATTATTTTGGCGGCAAGCTTTGCTCTTAAGAGTTCAGATTCTGAGCTGTCCACAAACAAACCTCGCTGAGGTTTTGAAACCCCCGAAGCCTAATGCAATTACCAGATTTTATTTTTATTTTAATGTACAACATATATAAAATTCAATGCAGAAGTGATACAGGTCTGTAAATGAGACCGGACAAGATTAAGCAACGATTAGCTGATAGACAAGACGCTAAGCGATCATGTGTCTGTATAAGGAGGAGCTGGGGATGGAGGAGGGTAAGCACATATCAGTGCAACAGACTAAGGCAAGTACCTTAATCTTACAATCTCTACCCTGGCTACCCTATAAGTTTAGTATTAGTTACAAAATATTGCTACTTATTTATAAACCCCTAAATGGTTTAGCACCTGCGTACTTAACCTCGTTGGTTCGCAAAACTCTGGGCTTTTGTTGGCACCTAGGATAGTAAAGTCTAGGGAGCATTTATGCATTGGCTCCATAATTCCTGAAAATGTTTGGGGTTAAGACAAACTCTCTCTGTTTAAATTTAGATTAAATACATATCTTTTTAGCCAAACTTTCACATTATCTAACTCATAATCGTGTACTCTGGTTATATCTTATATCACCGTTTTTGTTTGAATACATTAGATGCATGATTTTACTGTGCATTTCTACCATGGACATCGCCTTGACTGATAAATTACTAAATGTAATGTAGAAACTTTAATTGTCTGTGAAGCTGCTTTGCAACTATATGTATTGTGAAAAGCGCTATACAAATAAATGAGAAAAGCATGAGTACGGATGAACTTGTATATATGATTTAAATGTAGTGGGAGGAGTTACAATCAGCTCCATTAGTCACTCATACTTGATTTTTGTTCCCTGGAAATCAAACCCACAACCTTGGCCCTTACAGCTTTATATACTCTACCTGTTAGAGGAACCGGAAAAGTGCTAATTTTGGTTTACAGAAATCAGAGGTCCTTAAAAAGAGCTTTGGATGTGAAATAATGGATTTCTCAGTATATTTTCGCACCTGCTTCTCAGCTTTAAACCCAAACTTGGCATTTATATCTGGAGTCGGTTCATCACCACAACAGCAAGACTCACAACTCTCATTTCCATCCTCTTGCACACGCACTCGCTCCATTGTGTACACAGCCAACGACTGTGCAATGAATTCGACGTGACCTATGGGATGCAAACACAATAGAGCGAAGGCAGGACTCGCAGGAAAACAACAGAAGCCGTGGGTGCTCAGGAGGTGTGGGGTCCCTGACGGGCAGATTAGGGTTGTGGGAGCACTTTGCAGGTTGTTGTCGCAGAAAAGCCAGCGGAGAATTGCACTAGCTCATCCCTCGCTAGACCAGAGTGTGAGCAGAGTAGGCAACAAATTTGTTGTGCACTAAATTAAAAGACGTTAAGAAAAGGAAAGTGAAATGAATTCGGTCTACATAATCAGTGCATCTGTTTCTCAAATTGCTTTGTATTTTAAAAAAATATATATATTAGATGCATTAACTTACCATGTAGGATCTACCCATTTTAGAAATCAGTATTCATTCATTATTTTTTTGCATATGCACAAATCAACAGTGTTCCTTTCTAAAAGGATTTATTATGACAAAACACAACCATGATTACACTCACAAAATAACACAGCCATTTTTGCTTTACTGAGAGACAGCATTTGGTTTTTACTTGTTCTATAAAACACGTTTGATGAAAAATTGTCACACATTTTTACCTAAAGCACACTAATGAAACAAATTACAAGCCGTTTTTATAAATCCAGATCTCTAACACTCTAATGTAAAGTTGTACAACAACAAAAAACTTCACAATACTGAAAAGGCATAATCAGTGAATAATTTAATAAAAAAAAAAAGAAAGAAAAGACAGAAAACATTAGGCACATTTCATGATGAATTAAGGTCTCCTTGATAATTTCAGAAACATTTAATTGTACTTTGAGGCATACTGTAACTTTGAGAACTTGAAACCCATCACTGAAAATCAGCATTTGCTTAAACTAAACTGCAAAAATGAGGCAGGTGGTGAATACATTAGCACATGTGATTCATGGTGAGGTAAAGGAGGAAGAAGTAAGACAGACACTATTATTCCAAAATGCCTGAAGAACTAACAATAAAATTAAGTTTCTTATGAAGACTGGATTTCAGTCTGATCTGAACAGTTTTATATTGGAGGATGGAGCTTTTCAAAACAAACTCCAGTGATAAATGATTGTAAAAACAGATTTTTGAGTCTGGTGTGGGGGTAAAAATGCAGCTCCAGAATCAAAACAAAATGCCACAAAATCAAATGTCTCATCAATTTATGACTCACTGAGAGTAAATTTGACCTGGCCTGTAGTATTTTGCGAATGTAGCTTATGTGAATCATCATAGGTTGGGAGACTTTCAAGAAATCGAAGGTTTTTTAATGGCCTGTGAAGGTTCGGAGGAACATTAGTGATTTTGTCCTCCCACTTGAGGTGTAAGTCATAAACTCCGCCGCCTGCCTGATTACATCCACTTTCAATCTCTCCCCGGCCAGATGGTTTCTTCACACTGCATAAATAAATGAATGCGGGTGTGTGGACCTCCATTGCATGGATCACATTCTCTCTGCTCCTCTCGTCGACGAGGCAAGATGCGATCTCGCAACCTCGGAGGTGAGCGGGGCCGCGCACTCCGTTTAAAACACGCGCGCGCCACATCCGAACGCAACTCGCACCTCGGAGTGTTATGCTTCTAGTTGTAGTATAAGGCACACATTTGCCAACGTTGCTAGACAGATCGCATCACCTTTGGCTCCGGTGTGAACCTCTATCAATTATGTATCTTTCCTTTGATGATCGCATTCCGTTAGAATAGCTGCTAATGAATCGCGAAACGAGCAGTCGCGCGCACGTGTGCTATTCAATTTCTCTAGCTTGATGCGAGGACGTGCGCGCGACACACGGGCCGAAAGGGATTCAGAAGGGCTTCCAGTCATTAGGACCTGACAGCAGTCTCTCTCTCTCTCTCTCTCTTCTACCTGTAAATGGACTCGGAGGGAAACGGTGACGGGGCCCGGTGAGAATTTCGCTGGGGCCTGAAAATTCACACCCGCCCAAGGTGTTGTTTAGGCGTCTGATAAACATGTGAGAAAATAATAGACTGGAGAGGAGTGTGTGCTTCAACCAAGGAGACCAGAGTCAAGATCTAGATTTCTGAATAATTAACTTCGTGATCAAGACGATATCAGTCTGTTAGTCTTCATTTGTTCAAGAGGAGCAACAAAAGAGAGGAAGAGGGAGCCAGGCATAAGAGAGAGAGAGACGAGAGTGTCTTGGAAACCAGAGTTGTGGATCTAATTGAGGCTGCAAGCGGCCATATGGACTAGTGTGAAAATAGCAAACGCTTTCAGTAACGGAGAAACACGAAAGGGAAAAAAAGAAGTCGAAGAATATCTCCAAAGCATCCGGAGCCAACAATCTCTCCAGCTGTAGGGACAAAACGAGCATGTTTCTCCAAGCCATCTCTGCGATTCTGTTCGCGCGCGATGAATGAGTGAAGCGCCTTAAGATGCTGAAGCGCACGCATGCCAGCTATAGGAGGCAGGCCAAGAATGAAAAACAAAGTGCATGTGAGCTTCTCCTCCCAATGCGCCTGATGTTTCGAGGCTGCCTGTTATCTGAGGTGTTAATTGGCAAATTCGGTACGAGTCAAGAGCGTGTTCCCTGCCGTCCTCGCCCAGCTAGGCTAGGTCATTAAGCCGAGAATGGATTCTCTCATGCTGCCTTAACCCTTGCGGCGCATTGCATCTCTCTCCTCTTGTAACCACCTAGAAAGCAAAGGGAAAGCTATATACGAATGCAACAGGAAACAGAGCTACGCACTGCATCACTATTTCATTATTGCTTCCGAAAGGTCATCGGTGTGACAATCCCAGCCTGCAACCGTGTTAAAAATAAATTTGCATGATTTATTAAATAAACATTTTATATATATATATATATATATATATATATATATATATATATATATATATATATATATATATATATATAATAAAAATAAAAAATTCTGAGATGAATGGATCCCAGTGCGTATACTTTTGATCGGTTAGGACATCCTACTGAGAATCGAACCTATCACCTTGGCGTCGAAAGGGACTTAAAATGCATCCAAAAAATAACCTTTCACACAGTACTCAGGGAACGTTGTCAGAACAGGGTTCTCTCAGAGTATAAACGTTCTTTCAGTTTCATTAATAGAAGATTCGTTCAATCATCTGGTCTTAATGATGCTCTCAAAAAATTAGAGGATTTTTTTTTCTGAAATCCGTTTTTGTTACGATTTGCTTCAGAACACGTTCCAAATGTATTGGAAACTTGTCTTAAATAATGTTTTCCAAACATATACTCAAAACTGTTTGTCAGAACATTCAAAAGTAACGTTCCATTTAATGTTTGTAGCTTAACATGCACAGAACCAAAACATGTTTTGTTTTTGTCTTCATAGAACGTTCAGAAATAATGTTTTTAAAGCCTCATTGATATTTTCACTGGCTAGGAAATTCCACGGAACCTTTAATCGCACAAAAGATTCTTTAGTGTGGGAATTTTTGTTTTTATTTAGATTACAAAATGTTCTTCACAATAAGAAATATTTGTTAACTTAAAGGTTCTTTGGACAGCCAAAAAATGGTTCTTCTATTGCATCACTGCGAAAACCTCATTTTGGAAGGTTTATTTTTTACAGTGCATGACTTGAGTCGGTCGAAACGGTGGCGTCCTCCGGGGCTCCGGGTGCGATCTCACCCATGCCTCTGTCATCACTTGCTGTGACTGCCAAATCCGTGCTCCAGAATCGGGGGGCTCGCAAACCGGCATCGAAACAAACACACAGCAGTCAGATCTGCGCAGAGAGCTACGGAAGGCAGTCTTTCGCTTCAACACATTTCTCCTGACACGAGGAGGATTCGCGTCGCATCCTGATCCGAGAGGGACCGGCGCCTTGCCTGTTGGGTAACATGTAAACCGGGGGTGGCCCTATCCTCCCTTGCCCTTCCATTTGGTCTGCATCCCATCCTCCCATGCATTCACATGTGTTTATGTAGGAAGCTGTTGATTGTCTGCAAGACTCTGATATGGAGAGATGGCCATCGAGCCATCGGGAGGCTAGAAGATATCGGCCAACTGACCTCCAACACCTGCTGAGATCGACCGGCTCTTCTTCCAATGCAGATTTCTCACAGGTGCATCAACGAAGATATTAGATATTGTTGAGAAGAGTGTGCAATTCTCAAAATAAATACACTTAAAGATAAACGTTATTTTTGTATATATATTTATTGTTTGTTTGCTACATGAAGGACATCCGTGGAAATTTATTTTGGAAGAACTATCTTTAGTTTAGACTATTACAATGTTCTTCACGCTATATTGATTTTATTATTATTAATATATTTTTGGTTCTGTGGGAAACCCAAAGCGGTTCCTCCATGCAGTTGTATTTATTTTTAAGAGTGTACCTATATAAAAAAAAGTGGCTGAGAAACAGAAATTGGCAAAAAATAAATAAATAAGGGTCACACTTTATTTTAAGGTCCAATTCTCACTATTATAACTAACCATTAACTATGACTTTTGCCTCAATTAACTCCTTATTTGCTGCTTATTAATAGTCTATAAGGTAGTTGTTAAGTTTAGGGTATTGGGTAGGATTATGGATGTCATGCATTATATGTACTTTATAAGCACTAATAAACAGCCAATATTTTAATAATAGACATGCTAATAAGCAACTAGTTATTAGTGTGAATTGGACCCTATACTAAAGTGTTTCCTAAATAACTATATATGCCAAATTAAAGGGAAAAAAGACCTAAAGGGTCAAACCTGACCCTAGATTTCACAACAAACACAAATCGACACTGCGACTGAATCCCCAGTTTTCAGGTGTTTGCAGTCATTAGAAACACTGCACACAATACTGTGGGAATATACTTCCTCTGATCAAACTTTGTCATGGTGATGCTGAGACTGCCTCTGACTTCCTGTTAATTAACACTACATATTAATTCCTCCATCTTTTCCCCCTCTCCTCTCCAGACTGTTATTTGGCACTGGTCTGCAGACACCGAGTTATACTCAGCTTCTGATTATTTGGCTGTACAAAAAAAAATATATAATAATAAACATCACGTTGATGAGTAGTCTATTATTTTTCTTTAATATGGAAATGCGTAAACGAAAGAGAGTTTCTGATGTTTAAAATGCATATTATAATGTTTTTTTTTTTTTTTTTTTTTAGATACGGCTATCGTTGAAGAGGACTGGTCCGGAAAAACTCTTTACGCAAAACCTGCTTAAACGTAACTAAATAATAATAAAAAAATAATAATAATGAAAAAAAAATCTTTTTTTTTGATAAGCTTCTTTTTTTTTAATCACGTCATAAAATTTAACGAATAAACGCATTAAATCCTCTCTGTAATGCATAATAATTTCGATGGAGAGAAGATTATTTTAAAAGTTATGATGCCGCAACAGTGCAATTAAAATCGTGCAGTGCATCTATTAAATATATAAAATATATCTCGTCTACAGGTCTATAATCCGGTTTGTAATTTCCAACACTATAATATTTAAGTATTTTAGAGAGAGAGTAAAAAAAAAAAAAAAAAAAAAAAAAATCACAGTATGGTTTGATAAATTGTTAATATATAGGCTACGTTTATTTCTCAAAGAAAATAACATGAATGTGAAGAGAAAGCGAATACATGTAAAAAAAAAAAAAAAAAAAATTAATGTTGTCATATTTATGATTATTAGCATTATTTAGGTGGTAGCCTAAAAGCCCCCAAGAATTTAACATGAACGATGTTCTGCTGCTGTCGGACATTAGGAAACATTAATTGAGGAAAGATTAGACAAATGAAACAGAAACAGATGTTTCAAATGATGCTAATTTAATGCCATTATCCTTGATCCATTTCTGTGCATAACAGGAAGTATAACATCGAAATTAATTACATAAGAATGAACTACATTTCCAATATTATGTCTTCATAGTTTCTATTATTAGTAATATAAAATACAGCCTATAAGATAGATAGATAGATAGATAGATAGATAGATAGATAGATAGATAGATAGATAGAGTGGGTTGATTCACTTAAATAAATTGAATTATTCACAATAAAACAAATTAAGGTTACCTTCATATATATATATATATATATATATATTCTTTGAATGAGAGATATTTGAAACTAGTATTAAAGCAATGCAGTTCCTTTTGCTTGAAGAAACCTTTTGGCTCGTTCACGCGTCAGTGGAACTTTAGCCAACACAGTTCTGTGCGGGTGTCTCTCTCTCTCTCTCTCTCTCTCTCTCTCTCTCTCTCTCTCTCTCTCTCTCTCTCTCTCTCTCCCCTCTCTCTCTCTCTCTCCGCGTTGGAATGGAGCTGGTGACTCGCTGTTCTCCGCTGAACGGTGCGGCGGCGCGCGGCGCGGTGGCGCGCGGCGCGTCTGATTAGCATGCGGCAATAATGAGGGTGAGCCGGGTTCCATTGTTCTAACACCTCCCCTCTCCTCCACACCAATCTGTCAGCGTTCAGCCTCAAATGCTGCTCTCCACAAATGAATGGGATAATTAGTTGCCCCTCACGAATGCTGCACTCTTCTCACCCCTGATTGCTTTCACCTTTTTTGCTCCTGGCAATTTTGACACCTCGTAATCAGCCTGCTGCTTCTCCTTCTCAATCTATACAACCCTCGTCTTTCTCCTCCGCCTTTTTTAGGGGGTACTTTAATCCAAACACATAGCAAGAAAATGCGTGCGCAGATGAACGAAAGGCCTGCTGCAGGACGCGAGGTCTATAGATCTTTTGGATAATCAATTATATTTCTGTCGGCATTATGTTGTCGAAATTGAGTCTACAGCAAGGACAAAAAAGACAAAAAAGAAAAAAAAAAACACATGGACCCAGAAACTGTCAGTACAGCTTTCCTCTTCCAAATAACGAGCACTGACAACGTAATTATGTACAAGCATCTGTCCACGAGTCCAGAGAGAGAGAGAGAGAGAGAGAGAGAGAGAGAGAGAGAGAGCTAGAGATCACTAGAGAGAGATGAGTTTATATCTGCTGCCTTTTTATAATAAATTCATGCTTCGACGTGAGAGATGAGATTCTGATCGCTCTGTTTATCCAAGTTGGGTCGTGTATTATGCGCAACACATTGTGCGCTTTCCACATGCAATATTCAGCTTTGCAAATAGATCAGGAGCACGTGATGTCCTCGGCTGTGGTGGTGTTTCTGCTGGAGCTAAACAACAATGTGCCGCGCGAGACATTGCGAAATCATGCTTCATTAAAACACGAGGATCTGGGGAGGAGATGGGAGAAAGAGCATGTCCTCTAGAATGGCATATAGCTTAAAAACTTTCCATCCTGGATGCTGATTGGTCAGAAATAAAATAAAAAAGTCTACTATGGCTGAATAGCATATGAATAGGCTAGACTATTTTTTACTATGCTGTTCATATCATGTGTGTGTGTGTGACATAGCAACAAAATATATCAGTTAGAATAGACCTACCACTTCATGAATTTGTTTAATAAAATAACCCAAGATAAAAAAATAAAAAATAAAAAAAAATATATATATATACATATATATATATATATATATATATATATATATATATATATATATATATATACATACAGTATATGTGTGTGTGTCAAAGTGCTGTTTTGTTAATAAAAGTTATGATTTTTTTTAATGCTTATGTTTATTAACATATACTGTATCAAAGAGTCATATATCAAATTAACCAAATTAGTTTTTGATTTTTTTTATTCCAAAAGTTTCAAGAATTTAATATTTTTTAATCAAACAATTAAAAGTAATAATAATAACAACATGCAAAAAAAAAAAAAAAATCACAAAATACTAATTCTACACCTATGATGTTCTTTTTTTAGCATTTGAATAATTTTGATTATTTAATATATAGGTGTATACTATTATATAAATGTAATAGTTAGTTAAAATTATTTTAAGTCATTCTGCAGCCCCCTGGTTGAGAACCACTGCTCTAAGCAACAAAATAATGATATTTCATATACATTTATTAATTTATTTATTTGGTAAGTAGCAGTAAATAGAGCTGTTCGGTCATCACATCATTTGTAGGCTGGTCCAGATACTGTAAGTCATCATGGCGTCCTTAGGACATTTCCTCCAGGTTTACTGAACAGTATTTAAATTAAAAGCTGCTAAATAAGGACTCCAACCTTTTTCAGATTCCTCAAGCATGCATACTCACTCAGATGTAGTCCACATTTAGAAACTCGTTAGCAAGTTTTATAAAAAACAACAACATAGTGACTTCAAAATTCACATGTGGATGTTTATAATGTGTCTCAGAAAAAACCTGAAATGTTAACCACAGATATTATTTTACTCATAAACCAAAAACCCAGAGGAAACTCCAGAGGGAAGCTAGGTCTTGAAAATGCTGATTCTCTTTCAGGTTTCAGAACCACAAACTAGCTAGTCATTATCACAAAATGAACCATGCTTTGTGTTGCTGAATCAGACAATCAGTGTTTAATTCGCGAAAATGACCAGCTAGTTGTACTTTATCCCTTAAATCAATATTTTTATGGAATCTTTTCTTCTGCGAATCAGTGAAACATTGCAGAAGTCCCCATGTGTAGCACCAGCCTGCCAGTGTGAAAAACAACAACAAAACTAGTTCCTCTTCTTCACACTAGCTCATCTATGCAGTGTGTGTGTGTGTGTGTGTGTTAGCAGGATGTAATGCAGGGCGTGCGAGGTCTTCATCGCACACGTGTGTGAATACACACATTTCTGCTCAATGCATCATCACTGGAAATAGTGAAAATGATTACATTTGTTTACGAGTCTGCTAATTATCCACACACACACAGTCCATTGCAGTATCAAGTACATAGTTTAAGATCCTCAGATAAAAGCACCAGCTAGAGATATATGCTCAAACTGAAGGATAAAATGCGCTGAAGTTTATAAAATAAATGTAAAAAATACTGTGCACATGAAATGCAAAAGCTAACGATTATTATTATCACAACAATAATATAAAAATAATCAAATGCATTAGATTTTCTGCTGAGAAAAACATGTTAACAGCTACAAATGTTTAATAATAATAATTTTTATTAAATTAATAATGATAATTATATATAATAATAAAAAAATGAGAAAAATAGTATAATTATGAATGAAAAAAATTATTATTATAAAATGTTTCATAAAATGACAAAATTTTCGGCTAATGAGAAATTCCATTTTATAATTTTTTTTAATGTGTAGTTGTATAAGACGATTGTTTTGGTATTTAAGGTATTTGAGCAGCTAATTGAGTTTGTGAGCTAGAAATGGCTCCGACAATATTTCTCCATTCATCAGTTCTTTTGGCTCCTGTTAATTCATCTTAATAAACTGCATGGCCTTACAACTTACAGTTATAATAACAAGCAGGCCACAAAATAATGCATTATAAATCATAAGATAATTGTGCATGTAATCACAAATTGAGCTTATATTAGATACTTAGTGTAGAAATAAAGTTTTAATTAACCTGAAATACCTGTGCAGAAAAGCTTTCATAAACCAGATGGTGTTTATCGTAAAAAATAATTATCTGAGATTATTCTCATTCTGAACAGATTCCCTCATACAGCTGGTACACATTAAAGTGATCAAATTAAAGCAATTAGGAGTTATTACTTATGCAAGATTTCTCCAGCAAGCGCTACATTTACTATCCACGTTACTGAAACTGTGATGTTTGACATTTGTCCTGAGGACACAATTACAAAACGACTCGCATCTTAATATATGTCAGTGTGGTTTTATTCACTTTAAACAGAAATATTACAAAAATATGATATTGGAACTGAGTTTGGAAGAAAGGATGCAGAAAAATATATGATTGTAATGATGGAAGACAGTATGTTTAAAACCATTGCTACAGAAAACAAGCATTTGTGTAACTGGATTTATAACTTATAACCAAAAAAAATCACAGTTACCATTATTATCCCACGACATTTTCACTTATGTCTGAAAATTGCAATATAAATGTGATATATACATAAGCAGGCATTCTGCCTGAGATTTGTAGAACTGTAACGTAAATCTAGAAATTGATATTTTGTGTTTAATTTGATATATGCATTGCATAAACAGCGTTTATCATCGCTATCTTTTATGTTGCCATATCAAATGAAATGACTTTCGAAAGGAAGCACGTTTTTATTCTACAGTGAAACTGCCAGTCAACGCCTCCAACATAAAAATGCAGCTAAAAATATTAATTAAGACAAAACCATCCTAAAATGAACCGTTTATAGTTCTCCTAATTAAATAAAGGACAGCGGAGGGTTCGGCTCTCTTCATGGTGTCACTGATGGACGTGAGTAAATGTGTTCAGCCATGAATAACGGCCGCTTCAGTCCGGCCTCTTGCCTGTGTGTGTGTGTGTGTGTGTGTGTGTGTCAATCGCCAGCTTTGTTCTTGAAGTGTGAATTGAGGTGGCTATACATGTGATTCGGGGGAACCTCAATCTTGCAAAAGGCACACTTCTCTCGGCTGTTGATGTGCGGGGCGTCTGTCCCCGGCGGCTGGGCGGACAGGTCCTGGAGCTCTGGAGTCCAAACCAGCTGGACACAGACAGAGGACATTAGACAGCAATCAGGGCAACCATACAGACAACGATCCATGTGTTAAGATGGCATCAGATGATGATGCGGAAATAAAAGCCCAGATTAAACTTTTCAACATGCATCTGTAACTCGACTAGAGACACACAGCCAAACCGCAGGATAAAATACACTGGAGATGATAAAAAAAAATTATAATAATTGTGCAAATGAAATGCAAAAGGTAATAGGTTTATGTGACAGTTGTATGATAATAATAATAATAATAATAATATACGATAATATACAATCTATTTTTTGAGAATCTTTATTGATTTTAAATATATATATATATATATATATATATATATATATATATATATATATATATATATATATAATAGCCAAGACATTATACAGCATAAATCAGTATCTAAACTAGAGATATATGCTTAAATATAAATAATTATATTGTATCTATATATGTAGTATAAAATATATATGGTGGTTTTATATATATATATATATATATATATATATATATATATATATATATATATATATATATATATATATATATATTGGTTTTATGATAATAATAATAATAATAATAAGTATTATAAAATATATATATATATATATATATATATATATATATATATATATATGTGTATGTTTTATAATTTTTAGAGAATCTTATCCTATGTATATATATATATAGATTAATCTCACTGTGATCTTGAAATTAATCTAGATTAAAATGGCTCATTCGAATTCTGCCGACGGCATTCAGAATATGTGTGTTACCCAAATAAAATTGACAAACAGTAAGTCTTTGAGAAGGGGTTTATCAAGCTAGGTGGTGCATTAGAAAAGGGGCTCATCTCCTGTTTCCAAAATGCATCACAAACTGCTTGAAAAAGCTGTAAATTAAAAAAAAAAGCTGTGATTTTCTTTCATTTTCTTGGATTAATATTACATGAGCCAGTGGCTAAATTAGACGCGGTCCCTTTAAGAGAGGATGAACGCATCCAATATAATACACATCCCATTTTTCCTCAACTGTTTACTTTCACTTAAGAAATAACTGACAGTTTTTTCGAGCATAATTTCCAAGGTGGATATTTTGACATATTTTGTATGTATTTGTCAGCACAAGAGCAAAAATAAGCAAATTCGATGTTCAAGTGTTTTGAGACGCCTTTCTCTGCGCGAGCCCTGAACACCAGAACACCGCGAGTACTGAATTGTGCTCTTTTGCATCTTTTTGTTTGTTCAAACTGCGATTTGTATTTGTTCGTTCGGGTGCAGGAGGGACTTCGAGGAGAACTTCGCAGAAGAGAGCTCGGTTCAGTGTCGCTGTCCGTGATACGCGGCTCTCTCTCTCGTGCGCACCTAATGGCACGCGCTAGTCTGTTCAGCTTTTCCGCGTCTTGTGTTTGGATGCTTTAATGTTTAAATCGACTAGCGATAAGGCGTAAAAACACGTGAAAAAGATAAGCTTTCGTGACGATGTGCAGAAGTGGCCCGTCAACTGTCCTGAGCATCTTTTTAGGCTGGCCTCAGCCAGTCGGTTATATAAAATATCAAGGTGAAAGTCATCATAGCTTGTTTAGTATAGACCCAGCTCCCAACACAACTTTGAGAATAGATTAACGGCGATATTTTTTTTATCACCCGATAAGAGTCTCGCGTTAAGGCAGCACATTAACGCAGATAACGGCCCACCACTAATATATATATATGCCAAAATTGAAAATGAAACACAAAAGCTAATACCTTTAATAATCATAATTATTATAGCTATTAATATTATAATAATAAATTAAATTTGGAATTTTCATATTTTTTCATTTTGTATTTTATTATATTTTATATATATAGACATTTATTTAAATATGACAGTCAATACGTCGACAATGATAATAAAACATCAAACATTCTGTACATTCCCATATGATAAACAAAGCAACTTAATTTATAATCAGTCTGTTATCACTTATTAAGATCTGTCCACTTTCAAACAGCACCATTTTTTTGTTTTGCTTTTTAACCCCATGATGGGGAAAAATGCTCTTTGCGGCTCTTTTTTAGATGACACCAGATTCACACTTCATAATTTAGCTTTTCCATTTGAAATGTCTGTTTTGCCAACAACACTATACATTTCTTCCCTTGTTCTTAAAACAGATGAGCTCGCAATACTTTTAAGCTCAAAGACAGCAGAAAAGAACAGTCCGGACACAAGTGTAACACTACGACAACACAGAAGACGAGGTAATATGTGATTCACAGCTCTCTGTGGTCTTAGCACTTCCTAATTGACATCCTAAATGGAATAGCACCGAATTCCTGTGCAGATGTGAGCCTTACATAATAGGTGTGAGTTTCACGGTTCTCCATACGGACAGGTAAAGAGAAAATACGTCTGCCTTATATGCGTTTAATTAGATTTCCTCTGCAATTTCACGAGCTGCAAATATATACAGTTGCAAATGAGTAAGTTTACACACCCCTTCCAGGTTCTGCAAGATGTTTAGCATTTAAAAGTAAAGCTACATAACAGATATTTACATATATTTCTCAGGACAAAACAGGGACTCACACAGCCACAAATAGCTAAAAACATACAGCCACAAATGCTGAAAGCAATAGCAATATGATATTAAGAACCAAGGGTGTGGAAACTTTTGAACTGGGTCTTTTATGCAAATTCAGATCATATTTTATCCTGTATAATAAATGCAAAATAAATGGGGACCAAATAGCTCCACCAGGGCAATACTACTACTGTTAATAATACTAATACTATTTTTTTATTATTATAATATAATTATTATTATTTTAAATATGTAAAAATATTATATTATTAATCTTATATTAATTAAATATTATTCCAAATATATAGTAATTTTGTTTTTATAATAACAGAAATGATATAAAATATATTATATTAAATTTTAAATACATTCACAAGGATTAATAAACTTTTATATAATATTAATATAATGTTTAATATGTCAAGTAAATTTTTTTATTATGCTTTTTGGTAATTACATATTTTATATTCGTATTTTAAACATATTAATAATAATAATTATAATAAACAATTATGATAATAATAATTTTATATAATATGTTTAATATGTTTATGGTTATTAATAATAATAATAATTATTACAATAATAATTCATATTTAATGTCAAATTGTAATATCACATTTAAATTCAATAATAATAATTTTATAACATAACACTAAATTATGATCCCTATTTTTTTTTTAAAGAACATGTAAACAGTGTATAATAATGTCATCAATTTTTGTGTAGTACAATGGTATTTAAAAAAATATTTTTTATAGACCTTCAAAGCAGATTCGGGAAGACTGAAGTATTTTTTATCAACACTTTTAGGTCCTGCATGAAATGCATTTAATGCATTAACACCAATGCTCATTACAATACATCATGGGATTGCTGTCTTTACAAAGAATATGTGCACAGCTGGAATATTATAGTATAGTTTGCTTTTGGTGCATTAAAATGCCGCCTATGTAGGGAGCTCTTTAGATTTTGAGCCATAACTTCCTGCATTTAGATTAAGTGTAGCCATTACTATTATTGGAATATTAATGCATCAAAAATATTATGTAGGTGTCAAAATATAAAAAAATAAATAGCTCTCTGAATAAGTGTTTAAAATCTGAATTAGCAAAGACATTATTCTTCGTATTAATATAAATTGCGAAACCTATAGAGACGCCTGTCTAGCATTCACACATGACTTTTTAAATAGACGAGCAGAATTATTGATGACATTTGCCTTCTATGCAGAGTTTGATTATGATTTAAGGAACAAAAACTGAAAACAACGGAATGTAACACACTGGAATTTCTCCTAAAAACCAGAGACCAACTGTTTCCGGAGTTGCACCTCACCACATCACAGTTTTCTCATTTTAAAAAGAACATTATTAACCACTTTTGTTATTTTACTCAAACCGGTAAAGGAGGCAGCTAAACGCCAGAGCTGAAACTATGATTTCTGCTCACAACGAACTGAAATTAAAAACATTTTGTATCTAATCCCTTCTAAAATGTCTTGTTTTGTGGCAGATTTGCATGCATCCTTTGCAGACATTCCCAAAATGCATTGCGATGAGTTCAGAAAAAGTTATTTTAGTATAACTGAATTAATAATAGTTTTATAAAATAAAAAAAAATAAAAAAAAATTTATAATTAAAAAATAATTTTTTAGTTCTTGTTTATTTAGTTTTAGTTATTTTAGTACTTCAAGTTAAACTAAACAAAATTAAAAATGTTAACTTACCAACTAACAGAAAGAAATTAATAAAAATGTTATTTATATATATATATTTATATATATATAATTTTTCTTTTTTGTTTATGTTACAAGTCACCAAAATGTTTTTGTATGGTTTTAGTTTTAGTTAACAATAATAAACCCTGTTTAGTTTTTTAACGCCATACCAGAAGCAACATTTAAGAAGCATTTTTCTAAAAAAAATTATAATAATTAATTACATTTTAATTAAATTGATTGAAAACATTTTCAAAGGATTTCAAGTCAAGAGATATGTTAATTAAAACAAAACTTTTTGGCATTGACTGAAAATGCATCTTAATTAGCAATGTAAAATTTAACCTAGATTTCAGAGTGCTGTGTATTTCTATGCTAATAAACCAAATTCATCTCCTGTGCACTTCACAGAAAGAACGTTAAAATTCTATATCTTTTATGAGTGACATTAGCCAAACCCAATGTAAAGTTTCCAAATTTAAACTGGCTGGGTGTAAAAAATCTTAAGAATGACTTCTTGTACAGATGTTTTCTAAAGCAGACGTGTTGCGTGTCGCTAACATCACTTAATTTACTCTCCCTCAGGCCATCCAAGATGTAGATGAGTTTGTTTCTTCATCAGATTTGGAGAAATGTAGCACTGCATCACTTGTTCACCAATTGATGCTCTGCAGTGAATGGGTGCCGTCAGAATGAGAGTCTAAACATCTGATAAAAACATCACAATAATCCACACCACTCCAGTCCATCAGCTAACGTCTTAAGGAGCAAAAGCTGCGTGTTTATAAGAAACAGATCCATCAAGACGTTTTAACTTCAAACCAGAGTGAATAAGTTGTCTCGTCTGAATCAGGAGAGAAATCTGCACAGATCAAGCACCGTTTACAAGCCAAAACAGCCGAAACAAATATGTTGGTGGTGGATTTGGTGTGATTTTGATGCAAGAGGATAACAGAGGATGACATTTTCAATGGAGGAATGGATTACGGATTCAGAAGCAATTGTTTAAAGTTAAAAACATCTTAAAGTCTGTGGAAAGCAATGTTAAATATGTGTTCTGAGTTTGTCCAACCACAGAAACCGGCCAAATTTAAATGATATAAAAAAAAAAAACTGCCAAGTATATAAAATAAGGTCTCAAAATCTTGAAAAAATAAGTGCATCATCGACACATGATTGATTTCAGCACTGCCTCAAAAATCCTGAACACAAAAATGGTGAAAAACTGTTTTCTTTGCAAAGTGTTTTCAGCAATACATTTCTAACAATATGTATTGCTTTTGCACAGACTTTAATTAATTTGTTTTCTACAAACACGCAGCTTTTGGCTTCACAAGACATTAACTGATAGACTGGATCACTTGTGGATTATTGTGATGCTTTTATCAGCTGTTTGGACTCTCATTCTGACGGCACCCATTCACTCCAATGGTGAGCAAGTGATGCAATGCAACATTTCTCCAAATCTGATGAAGAAACAAACTCATCTACATCTTGGATGGTCTGAGGAAGAGGACATTTTCAGCATTTTTTGGGGGTTGGACTATTCCTTTAATAAAGTTAGCAAGCAACTTTCAATGCATCCTGGCTGTGAGACTTCATCTTACCTGTTGGGGTCCTCGTACATCTTCGTGCGACTCAGGAGACTCGGATGTGTGAGAGGGTGCAGGGAATGAGGGATAAGACTCCTCTCTCATCGTGTGCATGTGTTCTCCCAGGTCCGGACTGTGCATCTGCAGGTCCACACGTTTATCCGGCGTACTGTTGAGGAAGTCGTACTCATCGTCTGTGCTCGGGGGAAACTTCACACTCAGGCCTCTTAGGGAATCAAAAAACGGTCCGTCTGGACCGGCGCCGCGTGACGCGAGGGATGAGGAGGTCGAAGTATTGTCGACCTCTGACCTCAGTGGTGAGGAGAAGGGAGCCTCGGCCTGTTCTGCCATGTCTTCGGTGCACTGGATGGGCATGGAAAACTGCTCTGGAAAACAGAAAGGAAACCAACAAAACGTTTATGCATTTATCCAACACCAGCACTCGTATCATGAAAAATATATTTTTTTTTTTTTTTTTTTTTTTTAATATACAACACTGATGTTTACCACATTTACACATCACAGTGCCTGTTGTGATTAAAGGTCCTGCTAAATGCACACTGTAAAATATTCTTTTAAATAAAACTATAAAACAAATAAAACATTAAAAACGTTGCCACTTCAGTCTACATGCTTCAGAATTATATGCTTCATTCAACGCATTACTTGTTAAATCTTTATAATTATTTATTTTGTAAAATACTAGCAGTTTCTTACTGAAAATAGTCACTTTTTTTTTTTTTACTTGAATGCAAATGCATATTAAAAGAAATAACTAATCACTGCAGTCTTTTCCAGGAGAGTGGAATCAAATCTTTGAAATAATCAGTACATGTGGTATCATGTATTTACTGCATCAAAAACATGTTTCTGGTGCAATAAAATTAAGAATGCCTACTTTAAGCTCACTCAAACAATAAACACTTTTTGTCCATCACTAGCTGTAATGGTAAGTTAATGTGCATAGAAGTGTTTGCTAAACGAGCAAAATAATGCAAATGCATCTATTAATCATGAACCTCATGCAAACGGTGGAGAAAAATAGCTAATTTTCCTTGCATTCAGAACCCGAAGACAAACCGGTTGTGGTTTGGTATTAAGACATCAAGCATTTTCTCTTGTCAGTCTCTCTCTTGCTCAATGCCCATGTATATATCAATGCTGTGCTTTCTTTGCATTTGCATACTCATATATACATATGAGCACATTAGTATGCGAATGCAAAGAGAAAGCGCAGCAGTGATATGCGCAGCATGCAACACTGACTATTAATAAGGAACTCTGTCAATTTTAGTACCAAACAATGCAGTGAGAATTGCCCTACCATAACAACTGTGTCAGCCTCTGCCAGTGCAAGACAACGCTAGCCAATTAAAATCACCTTCAGAGCTCGAAATGTAACATTATGAAATCATATTCATGAGAGCCTGACTCACAATCAATTACCGTCATTCATAATTCAACATCCTGGCAAACATTTGAGACGTTTTATTTATATTTATCACTATTACTTCAGAATTTAGATTTTCTCTCTTCAGTGAAACAAACAGATATTTGGTGTAATGTCTGAGCTGCTCTTTTTTGATAAGTCTGCTCAGACATTCAGCAGAATATCTCTTTTTGCATAAAAGTATATACTTTTTAAACTTAAAGCGTTTTATTGCATGACAGGGTTTCATTAATAGTGAACTGAACAAAACAATGAACTGCGGTCAGATGAGATGTTGTCAGGCAATATGTCAGTAAAAATGTCATCCGGTATACTGTCCTCATAACACATGCTTACATTGCATGAATAAATGCAGTTGCACGCTGTATATCATGTCATATTAAAGCGCAAAAGAAACTACGAGCATGCATTGTTGTAAGTCATGAAGTTAGCATAAAGGCAATAAAAAGTTACATTTAAGAGCATGCTTCTGAAATGCAATGGTTTTCAAAATTGTCCAGCATTCGGTGTGTTTCCATTACCCTGCAAAATTGCGCAAATTGCGCAAACTGAAATTGCGAATTGAAAACACGCCTAATGTAAAAGCGTCAATTTCGCAAAAAAAACACCAATATATCAAAAAATAAGTGTACACGTTTGCATTAGGTGGTTTTTCAGGCAAAGCGGAAAAAAAGGAATAATTTGCAAAACTGGAATGGAAAGGTTTTTTCTCAGAATAAATATAACCAAAATCCATTGCCATGATTTATCGCGAGATGCAAAATGTTAAGTTTTTGTCAAATAACACTGATTAATGGAAACTAATTTCAAAGCAAATTTAAAAACTTTAATGTCGGGTGGGATTAATCTCAATTAATAAAAATAATAATGTGCGTTTAATTAGTTAATTGTTTTTAATCAACTGAGAGCACAATCACATTTTACAAATAAAAAAAGTAAATAAACCTCCGCTCTTAAACAGTGGAATAATGAAATAACGTTTACTGTACCTTTTGATAACAAATGTGAAAAATGTGATGTACTTCCTCAGTATTTTTGCCTTGGCCGGTGCAAATGTTTAAAGATTCTTAAATCAAGAGGACTTGAGAAGCAAAAAGACAAATTTAAGTCTTTCTAAGACATTGATCAAAATTAAGTTATTTAATGATTTTATGGAGAAAAAAAAATGCATGCTTATAGGTATAATTCAAAGGCAATACTATTTTTCATGCAAAATTGACAGATATTTGTTATTATTTTATGGCATAAAATCACATAATTTTGTGACTTAATATCTTCAATTTGCATTTCAAGTAAATATATCTCGATTTAAGGGTTGTTTATATGTTTGTACTGGAAAACAAGACAAAAATACTAAGGAAGATAGTCAGTTTTTGCATTGAATGCAACATTTATTGCCTTGACTTTATGCATTTAAGGCTTTCGACTCTCATTTAAGATCTTTTAAAAAACTTTAAAAGACTTGATGGTTTTCCAGAAGCCCTAACCCGGAGTATGAGCAATAGTACCAGCTCTTATTAATGCTTTCCAGAGCAAACACCCCTAATTACGTTCAATACGTATGCAAAAACACTCCGTCTTTTCCACATGCTTTCCAAAAATACATCTATCTCACATGCATATTGTTTTCCAAGTGATTTCACAGAGGACATATAATTGTGCAACAGTGTGCTGCTTCAAAACAACATTTATCAAAGTGATAATTGAACAGCCTCATCTGCTCAGTCTATTTTAATGCTGCGTGGAGGTCAGAGGTCATTAGAGCAAAAAGCCATGCCGTACACCATCAACTATTTCTGCTTTTAATTTGTGGGAAAGAACAAACAATGAAATGTATAATTACTAGCATGCTGCATTACACTCCTAGCTATATTATTACTTATTTGTTGTGACATTTCTAAAGTCATTGTAACTCCACGGTTTCTGTTCTACATAATTTAATTAGAACGGAAAGAGATGTGCTCGGGTGAGGAGGTACAACAGCTATAATTTAATAACGGATATTAGGACCAACTTTCTAAATACTTTCAAATGACTTTACCGTTGGCGGCCTCGTTTCCTTTGTGGATTCGCTTCAGGTGATCTTTCTGCTTTCGGGTTAGAGTCTGAATCCTCTGGAAAGTCCCCTGGATTTCCTGCCAAGTGTCCAGTACATTCTCACTAATCGAAAAAGAGGTCAAATGTTGTCAGAATAATACTGGTTTAAAAACAAGACATCTACTATAGATCTAAATATGGATAGATAACTATACATCTGTCTATCTAGCTATATGCACAACACATGCAACTCATTTGATTAAGCATTAAGTGCTAAACACACTAAATATTTTCACCCACCACTAAAAAAGAAAAAAAGTATTCATTATGGGGTCATTTTACCACCATATTTTAAATATCTAGGCCATCCTTTTCACTTTCAGTAACATTTTCCCCTGTAAGCACTAAACAAAATAAGCCATAAACTATACCTTACCCACTTCTGAAAGTCATATAACATGATATTTACCAGCATTCAGACACGTTCACCTCCGCTTTTTCCAAACTGATCCCACTTCAGTGGAAATGCATGAGTCTTTAACGAGCACGAGGCTTTAGGGGTGTTTTTCTGGATCAGTTTGGCTCTTGCCTTTAATGTTTTTGAGATATTACACAAGCGATATTCTGCAAGGAGAATACTGACCTGCTAATTCCAGTAAACAAACTCTACAGAGCTGTTAATCAGTTGTTTTAGCTCAAGATTAAAGCTTTTGTCTGGGCGCCCATGGGACGGAAGTGTAAAATCCTTCATTAAAAATGGATTTTTAAAGCGATGTGATTCATGTACCTCTTCATTTCGCAGGCGGGAGAGAGCGTATGGGGAAGCATCCGAGAATACTCTGTGGGATCCTTTATCTGCACAAGAACAAAAAGATACACAGAATGACAAAAAACGTTTTTTAAACATTAACTCTAAAATATATTTCTACAGTACGTCAGCCAATAGATTCAGACATATTTTCAGTAGGATAGGATAAAAAAAATATATATATATATATCATTTTACTACATTAAAATTTAAGCCTATTTTTACAACCACTATAATTTTTCCATTTATTTTCAATGCAGTTAATGACATTCCCCTTAAAAATTCTCATTACCATAATGCATTTTTCTTTCAATATTTATTTTATTTTTTAACATAATGCTTAGTTTTATAGTGTAAATTAGTCAGATTTATTTATCATTTCAACCTCAAAGGCTATATTCATGACAAACTCAAGAATAATAAGATCTGAACTAGTCTTAATAATAATAATAATAATACTTCAATAAATTGTATACAATATTTAACAATATGATTTTTACAAATAATAAGCTAACAAATGACATTGGCCTCCAAAATTTGCATTACCTCAATGTATTTTACTATTAATATTTTATTTTTTATTTTTAATGAATTTATTATTATGAAAAAAAAAAAAGATTATATATATATATATATATATATATATATATATATATATATATATATATATATACATTAATTTTTTAAATATTTTTTATTTATTTATTATATTTTTTTCATAATAATAAATTCATTAAAAATAAAAATATATATAATTATATTTTTCATATATATAATTTTTTAATATTATATATATGAAAAAATACTTAAATAATATATAATGTATTATAAATTATCTATATTTTAAAAAGCATTGATTAAAGGCAGAACAACCAATTCTACTAGGATATATAGATATTTAACAACATTAATGAACAGGAGATTTTTTGCATTACAGTCAAAAAGCACTGGGTGGAAATGTGCTGAACGATTGTGAAAATAATGTCTCAACCTAAAGCAAGTTTTGTATGAGTCACCCAGCTTCTAAAATGTCCTTTAATAAGCTCCACAGTTCATTAGAAAACTTCCCAGTCCCTTAATTGTGACGCCTTTGAATGCATTTGCTATAGAAGAACATGCTTTGTTACATTTACAGGTCAAGCCCAGTGTAGATCTTGAACGGAGGCCATTATCTACCTAAGATTGAGCTCAGGAAAAGGAGAACTAGTCATTTCAAACTGTTATATGTCTATATCTTTCAGTAAGATTGATCTAGAAGAAAGTGACACCTCCTCTCAGAGGAGAAAACTCAATTCTCACTGTTCGAGAGGAAAGAGTTGTGCTCTAGTGCCCCCTGTGGGTTCAAACCGGTATCGTTTAAAACAATTGAGAAGAATTATCACACTGGATTCAATTAGAGAAACATTCTCACTATGGACAGAGAGCGATGAAAAATGATATCAAACTGTGAAGAAAGAGAACTACGTCTTTTTCACACATTTCTCACAACTTAACCCTCGAGTGAACTGTGGATAACTAGCAAAGCACGGCAAACTCAGATATTCGGTTGGTCTGTGCTTACAGGCGGTTAACGATGATGACACAATATAAAGGCTGCTAGGTCTGGGTCAGAACAAATACATCACAAACAAATGTGCATTTGCACAATAGCTGGAAAAAACAACTTGGTGCATGCATTTGGACAAAGTGTTGCAAGTCACAGAGAGGAAATGCAAAACTGGCCAGAGTCACAACCCTTTATAAGAACAACAACACACAAAAAAAAAACCACCCACCAGGAAATGGTTAGTCCTGTGGGAACTGGACGGGTTGTCGGCGCGATGATCGCTAGGTGACAAGGTTTCTGCTTCCTGTTTTCTGTACGCAGGCTCACAGACCTCCCCTGGAAGAAGAAAAAAAAAAAAAGCACGACCACGTTATCACAGTCAAACTCATCAACAAAAACAAGATCAGTCATCACATCAAAGCGTGCATGTGATCGGCGACAACTGTGCATTTCACATGCTACTCTCACACTGAGCACGCAACATGCAATCTCATTTAATGATTTAACGTGTGCATTTAAAAATATGTTTACAATATATAAATATAAGAAATGCATGAATTGGCATGATTTCTAAAAACTCATATTGAGCATGGCATGTAATGCACAATCACATTTAATTGAACCATAATAAAATGTGACTAAAGAGTGTGAATGAAAATAATGCTAATAAATGTATTATATTTTTATATTTTATATTTTAATATATATATATATATATATATATATATATATATATATATATATATATATATATATATATATATATATATGCACATAATATTTATATACTTTTTTATATACTTTCCTTTTTAATATTTTTTTGCATTTGTCTTTGCACAATGCTATCAGTCAAAGCTTTTGACACACTCAAATTAATCTATTTATGAAAGTTTATATTTCAACCATTTGATCTAAAGGCGTCTGCTTAAACACTTGAATTTTGTTTATACATTGTAAATATTAAACAAACCTATATTTTAAAAACACCTCATGAACAGATACTTTCCCAGATTTAATGACTTTATAATTATATGACAATGTGGAAATAATAATAAACATAATAAACAAATTAGGTGTGTGCACCGCCTCATTTTGATGCTTCTAAGTTAATTACAGATTAAGTATTTATACTGTGAATTATTAATATTTATCATTTTATACCATATCAGCATCAGAGGCTATATTTAATATAATAGACTTAATAACAATACTTCAATGTAATTATTTAATTATTAAACAATAATATTTAAAATATATATTTAAAAGTAAATGTAAAAAAAGTTTAATGATAAAAAAATATATTTTTTTAAAATGTTCATTAATGTCCTAATGCATTTCCCAAAGCAAAATTTTTTACAGTCAAGAAAGCCTTGCAAAAAATCACTAAAGGCAATTCCTCTCCTTTCAATAAATATGCACGGGGAAGTCTTGTGTGCAGCTTAGTTTTGGAGATGTAAAGAGAAAAGGCATTTCCAACCTGACGCATGCTTCTGAAGGGAGGTGAGATCAGCTTTAAGCTGTGTGATGGTCTTCGCCTGCTCCTCTATCGTCCTCTCCAGCTGCTGAGTGTGCCGTTGATACAGCTCGGACTGCAGAAGCAACAGTTTAGTGTCTGCTCACGCTCACACACACGACAGATCGAGTCAAACACAACGCTCACCTTATCCTGGAGCTCCTTTCTGGCCGACTCTTTCTCGATAGAAACTTTGCGGTACGCGTCGAAGGCTTTGTTGAGCTGCTCACTGATGGTCCTGTCCATTCCGGGGCCTTCAGTAACATTCCGAACAGGGCGGTCCCGGGGCCCGAGTCCCAGGCACACAGGAACGCTTACACACCCCTTCTTTAACTCAGAGGAGCGAGATTAGCACGGGACGCCTACAAACACACACACACGCTTCATCAACACACACATGAGACCCTGGGCCACAAAACCAGACATAAGGAAATTGATATATCTAACTGAGCTTTCCATTGTTAGTACTGGATAATATTCGGCCGAGATACAACGGTTTGAAAGAGGGTGCAAAAAAATCTAAATATTGAGAAAATCACCTTTGAAGTTGTGCAAATTAATTCTTAGCAATGCATATTACTAATCAAAAATTCAGTTTTGATATATTTACGGTAGGAAATGTATAAAATATCTTCAAGGAACATGAACTTTACTTAATATCCTAATGATTTTTGGCATAAAAGAAAAATCTATCATATCTCTATATATATATATCTATATGCATGCTTTTGTGGTCCAGGCTCACATATTTTCAAATGCAGTCGTGCTTATAGAGACACTAAAAGCATAAAATCCCAGTTTAACATCTCATATTATGCCCACATCACATGAATGTGATAAACTCGATAGCGTGACAAAACTCAATGAGAGTGTCAATGCAAAGTCCTTTATTTTCCCTGCATGACATAAGTATTGGGGTATTAAGTAGTGCATGGCTTATTTAAAATAATAATAAGAATAACTGGTTTGTCTTTCTATCTTATTTTTTCATTTCATACTGCAAGCTCACAGGTTTGGTGAAGAATAAACTTTTTTTTTTTTTTGTAAGTTAGTCATAATAACAATGTTTCAGATTCAGTACAGTATAGTGTTGCCTAACATGCAGAGACTGAAAGAAATGTCACACATGACGTGGCGAAACCACTTACATAAGCATGAAAAAAAAAAAACCTAAATACATTTGCTTAACATAAACTTTTAATGCAAGTAATCTCTGGCTCTGTTAGGAGGGCGGGGCTAGTTGTCACACATTGATTCTAGTAAATATTTTGCAAACTAAGTTCGTTTCTTAAGCCAGTTTATATATAAATACAACCCTTAAAATATTGTTTACAAAAACATATTCAATCATTATTGTCCAGGAACAAAACATAAAGCTAGTTAGACACACACACTGTCATCACGGGGTAAGTTGTCACAAAGGGAACTTGACATTAAAGAACCCATTGTAAGCTTTTCTTACACACACAATTATTCTTTAAAAAGCGGAAATGTAAAACAAAACTGTTCTGTCAGATTAATATTGTATAAAACCCAAACATCAATCAAAACACACGTGACAACCTGCCCTAATCCGACACTGACGTACAATAATCGCGGTTTAACTTCATTTCTCTTTTCTATCGTGCTCACTCGTTAGCTAAAAGATGAAAACACGATGATGATGACGCAAAACAAGCATCTGTGAAACTAAAGACCTTGTGACAACTAGCCCCGGCCTAGATACTACAACAAACGGCGTGTTCAAACTTCAAAACAAACTCGACACTTTAACCGATCAGTAAAACGAGTCAGAAACAGAACGATAACAACAAACAACACAACTTCCCACTGACAGACAACATGAAGCGTTTCAGATCATCTCGAATCTAAAGCGCCCGTCAAACACCCTCGTATCTGAACGCTGTGAAGTGGATGGAGTAAGTTAAGTGCACTCAGTAGTGTGCAGCGCTGGCGTCTTACCTTCACTCAGAGACAGAGCAGACAGCAGCAGTATGAGCGCAGTGTGGACATCGCGACGCTGGTACTCGTATATGTGCGCGTTTAACGGGAGGAAATGAACTATTTCGTACAAATGAACATTTTGTATGTTTTACAAAGAGCTGGAACTTCCCTCGGGGAATCCCCGCGCGCCTTCCACTTCCGCCTGCAGCCGCTCCAGCCAATCAGCGACGACTGTGTGTGTGCGTGCGTGTGTGTGTGTGTGTCCGTGTCTGTGCCTCTCTCTGTGTGTGTGTGTGTGTGTGTGTGTGTGTCCGTGTCTGTGCCTCTCTCTCTCTCTGTGTGTGTGTGTGTGTGCGCGCGCCTGTTATATATATCAGTATGCTCGTGTATCTGAGCTGTTGAAACACACAATAGTGTGTGCGCATGCATGCTATTTTACTTTAATTTGACGCATTTTGCACTGGTTTTACATTATTTTTGTTTTATTTATTAAATTTTTTGTTTTATTTTATTTAATTTCGGTCCTCACAGACAATCAATCATACACAAATAAATAAAGTTGTACATCAATCAAATGATCAACATTACAAATTACATTTGTGGTCATTAAATTAATATTATTTTTAATGCGTGAACTATCTATCTATCTATCTATCTATCTATCTATCTATCTATCTATCTATCTATCTATCTATCTATCTATCTATCTATCTATCTATCTATCTATCTGTACTTATAGGCTGTATTCTATCTCTTTAAAAGTGTACTTAAAAAGTGTAAGTTTTACACAAGCATTGATGTAGAAATGAGATGCAAGTGTGTGTCCCTCATCATTTTTTGTTTATCATATGTCTTCAACAACGAATAGGCAAATTAAACAGTGAATTTGTTCTATTAAAATAACTTATTTATTTATTATTTTATTTCAGATAATTTCCAAGGCAATTTTTCTCACAATGAAAACAGAAATACAAATATTTAAAATAATCTAAAAAACAAAACAAAACAAAAAAACTTTAACTAAAAATAAAATGAAAGCAGAAAATAATATTAGTATGCATTAAATTGTTATTTTAATGTTAAAATAATATGATACAAATACAAAATTAAACTAAAATAGCATCTAAATGATGCTAGAATAAGTATACTATATTTTACTTAAAATCGTATTATAACAAAGAACTTAAGTTATCCATTACTTTCACTCTTTTAAAATGAAATACTCCATCAAAATCATCACAAGTGTGAAAACGACATCATCATCCTGTCAAGAAGTGAGCTTCTCAAGAACAAATAGCTGTATATTATCTTCTTATATTTTCTTGAGATTGTCAGTGGGAGGCATTTTAAAAATACCTAAATATCTGAAAGCATAATGTACAGTGCTTACTATACGACACAAAGCAATTTATCAACCCTGTAATGTTTAAAATCCTACAGAAGTGAACTTTAAATCAGCTTTTCTAAATACAGGAGAGCCCATATATAGAGTTGACAGAATTGGTTTGGTTTTTGTGCAGAGGAACATGAGATTTCCCCATGCAGATATCTGTTAAGAGTCACATCCTGTCAATGTTACATGACTGACAGCTTCGTCCTCAACTCGTTCAGTACTTATGGATAGTTTTTATTGAAAAGATTTTGCTGCAGTCATTATTAGCATCTATGAAAGCCTATGCATAAGCTCATGGAGGAATGAGTGAGTAATGAAACACTGGTGATCTTCCTCAGTTGGGGATTTTTAGTGATGCAAATAACATGCATTTCATTGTATTTGAACCACAGCTCTGGATGTCATGTCAGAGAAATGGCCACTAGATGGCAGTGCTGCTCATGTTTGCAACGTCACACCTTATTCTAGTTAACCATAAACATATAAAACCAATAAATAAACAAACAAATATTTGTTATTTCAAATCAAATAGATTTTAACTGGAATGAAATAAAACAAAAAATAGTTGCCAAGGCAATATTTATAATTGTATTTTAGTTAAGCTTGAAATACTAAAACAGAAAAAACAACAACAACAACAATAATAATAATAATAATAATAATAATAATAATAATAATAATAATAATAATAATAATAATGGAAAACAAAAAAAAATTACTAAAACTTTAACCAAAATTAAATAAAATTTGAAAAATAAAGAAATAAAGAAAATGGAAAAACAAATTTGAAATATGAATAGAAACAATAATACGATTAAACAAAACAACAATAATCTTTTTTTTTTTTTTTGTCGATGAGATACTAATATTGCGATTTATTAATATAGTGAGTCAGTTTTTATATTTTCTGTTTTCATCTTAAATTTATTACATTTTTATGTACATGTATATATGCTTTTTAAGAATTTATATAAAAATATATTTTTTATTATTGTATTTTTTATGTCTGAAATAAAAAAAATGGCTGAAGAGTTTTGTACGTTTGATATACAAATATTTTAATATATTACATTTAATACATTTTAAGGTAAATATTTAATACATCTGTAGATTTTTGAGTTATGTTTATTTTAATTAATAATGTAGCAAAAAATATTTTACTTTTAGTTAAAAAATACGCTACTTAAAAATATTTTGTTTCATACAAAAATTTCTCCGTTCATACATTTCACAAGGAGAACATGAAATGAAGGGTCTTTCATCCTGATGCAGGTGAAAGTGCCTTTTTAGAAATCGATCAGCTATTAAAAGTGATCCAGGCAGGTGTTTCCAACACATCACCAGACTGACCACATCCGACTGCAGATCTGCATCGCTTGCATTCTTCAGATGAGACTCTCTCACCACAGAAAGTGCTTAACAACACATAGACATGATGTGTGCATTAATGCATGTCCTCACAGTTACCTGACGCCGCTGTGGAGGTGGATCTCGAGTGCACGACGTCCCTCTCTTGGCAGTTGCATATTAATTGTCTTCCCAGGTTTATTTCTCATCTCTGTTCTCCCAGGGCCAGACGCAGAGCCTGAGGCGACTGTTTAGACAAGTGTATGCTGTGTAAGTAGTCACAACCCGCTAAATAATTCAACATCCAGCTTTCATATTCAGAAAAGCATTACAGCTCTATGATGTTGCTGGTTTAGGAAAGTAAATGTTGACAAATGTTGTTGTGTTCTGGTCATTTTGACTTGGAGAGGACCTTGAAAATGCCAGTTAATGCTATGTTCACACAGTCTGTACTTTTTTAGGATTTGCCCCCAACCTTGTTGTGCTGTTCTGCATCCAAAAACTGCTTATGAATTATTTGGTGATAATAGAGAATAATGTGAATATTTACAAGGCCTGTTTTGACTGGAAACACCAGGATAGGTGTTAAGTTTGTTGTCATTGTGGTCTTAATCCACCATTGAAGATCTGTGTTTTGGTCTGGGACTAAATCTGCTTAATCTGCATGCAGGAAAGCAGCTTTTACCGTATAAATCTATATGCATTGTTCAAATTCTCCTTCTTTTGAAGGATTTCCTTTGGGTTTGATGAGCTCTCATAAAACAGGCTTTCTCAATCACTTAACAAACGCTTAAAAATAAGTTTTCGTTATTCCCATTCGCAGGTAACAAACATTTTTTTTCGATGTTCCCAAAAAGTTATGAAAACGTTGCATCCAAAAAAATAAAAAAAGTTTTTAAAACGTGATTTAAATCTTGATTATATGATCATTAACTGTACATTCTGTAATTATTTTGCAGATATTATGGGAACGTTACTTTTGCATATTCTCTGAACGCTCTGAAACAAGTAGCTAATATTTAAAAAACATTCAACTAGAAAGAAAAAAAATTCATGAACGATGCATAAATTGTGTTTTTGTGCAAGTGTTTTGAGAACATCATTAAAGAGCAGAGAACTTTGAATAAACATTCTATTAAAGTAACTGAAAGAACGTTTGTTCAGAACGTTGATAGAATGTTTTGAGAACGTTCCCTGTTACCAGTTTAATGGTTCATGTCCATGTCAGCTTCTTTGGAGTATAATATGATCTTCACACTAAGAAAAAGAAAAGCATTGCTTTTAATGGCATTGCTCATTTTCTCACACAAAGAGCTTTTGACGGAATGTACGCTGCAGATGAAGAATGTGCCCCACCTCAGCAGTATGTGGGACACCGCCTTAAAACCAAACATTCACACAACACACACTCCACGCATGCTTGGCATTCCTGTCACACACTGACATCTCACTGAAGGATCAGCTCTTACTGACAGGATATGATTCACTGCTGTCTGAAGGTAAAACACTCCACTGTAGACACCCGCATCTAGACGACAGACATCTCAGTTTCGGTGAATTTGGTGCACGAGGATGCCTGCTATTATAAATTCCTAAAAGTTTTTATTTTGAACACACAAAGAGACTTTGTGGTAATCAGGCTGTGCTGCAGAAATGACAACATTTGCATTCTTGGGTCAATTACTATAGCTCATGTGAAAAAGAAGTGTATTGAATGTGTAGTAAAAAACCTGTACTATAATTAAATGTGAATGAAATAGAAGGCCAGTGAAGTCTGTTTAAATAGAGATGCATTCATGGCTGTAAAATGTTTTAATAATCTTTTGTCATGCCTTTAAAAAGGAGATTTATTTGAATGTGTACTAACATACATACTTCGTCATTACAATTATATTTAAATGCATGATATACACATTTTGAATTGACATATAGTCACAGTTTGCCATAAATGGTTATAGCACTTTTGACAGTGCACTTATTTCAAAGACAGTAGAAGAAGTAACTATGATTTAAAAATGTCTATTTAAGGGGATCTAAATGCATGAAAGTTCAGCTTATTGCATTTAATATTAATTTAAACTGTAATACATGTTTGTTTAATTGTTAATAGCATGCACTTGTGTTTCTGAAAACAATGCATTTAGTTTGCACGTAAGTACAAGCTATTAAAATGTATTAAAAAGTTTTCTTTTTTTTAAAGTATGCTGAAGTGTATTTTTTGTCAGCAGAAAAGAGTATTTTCCCCCTGATGTTGTCAATGTTGCAGACGCAGTACTGATGAAGTGTACGTGAAGATCTGCTCGTGTTTAACGCTCCAGGAGTCTGCAGCGAGTGAGTCTGACGCCTCGGCTACTGTCTGAGACGCCATCCTGAATAATTCATTACAGTACTGGGATAAACTGCGAGGTGAACTGGCTAATCTGGCTCTCTGAAGCAGGTGTATGTCTCTCTGGGTCGGCATGACTGCTAATGTGTCCAAATGACCGTTTGACCGCTGCTCTATGATTAGCACTTGTATATACCTTTTGTGCATGTGCCAAAGTTGATTCTTTCATTATTCCTATTTATTTATGTAAGAACAACTAAATGTCGTATACGAGCCACAGAAAATTGCATGCATAAAATAAACAAACTAATACTATTCTGACTACTACTGGTGTAGTCATATGTAAAGCATGCAATTAAAGAAATTGCATTAATTATTTACAGAGCAATACAATGTATAATCTTTGTATCTAATCATGCTTTAATAAAACTATTCTAATTAATTTCAAACTTGAACCCGTCGGGTACATTCAGTCTGTTTTGGCAGCTGACCTGCAGGAGCACACAGTAACCCGAACCTACACTCTTTAAATCCTGGTCTGAAGTCATCAATGAGGCCTGTCAATCATTAATCCACGGGCATTTAGAGCCATTAATCGGGGTTGAATTGGGGAATGGTACAGACAGAGTACTGCAAAGAGACCTGTAGACAGAGAGAACAGTGCTAGGTCACCAGGTTCAACTTGGCAGCATGAGAGTTTAGCAGGAGAAAGCCCAGTACTTGGCTTCACAAAACTGGCAATAAAACACTTCCAGAAATTGGCCTCTGAAGTGTGTTTTCATGTTCTGAGCTCTAAAACACGGTCAGATTCACCCCTTTGTGCATCATAAATCATGTCAGGAGCTTGTCCAGGTCACATTTCACCTAAGACAACAAGAAATCATATTGTGCACGAATAAAATGATGGGACTTTAGAGATGTTTTCACTGCAGCATTATTTTCATTTTTATTCAAATGCATTTAATGAATGTTTTACTTTTAAAGGAATAGTTAAAAAAAGAATAGTGGTAGCAGAAAATTCACTCACCCTCAGGTCATCCAAGATGGAGATGAGTTTGTGTCTTCATCAGATTTGGAGAAATGTAGCATTGCATCATTTCCTCACCAGTGGATCTCTCTTCAGTGAATGGGTGCCGTCAGAATGAGAGTCCAAACATCTGATAAAAACATCACGATAATCCACAGCACTCCAGCCCATCAGTTAACATCTTTAAAAGACAAAATCTGTTTGTTTGTAACAAACAAATCCATCATTAAGATGTTTTTAACTTCATACCATCGCTTCTGTCCAAAATACCAGCCCATAATCCCTTCCTCCAGTGAAAAAATGAATCCCCAGTCAAAATCGACGCACATATTGGTTTCGAGCTGTTCTGAACTGTTTACGCTTGTAAATAAACAATATAATGGATAGAGGACTCATATCTTAACCGGAAACAATGGTTTACAGTTAAAATGTGATAAAGGATTCGTTTCCTACGAACACACAGCTCTTTGCTTCTTCTTTTTTTCTACTTCTAAGCATTTTGTGGCCTGAATCACCGACTGCCTCAGGATCTGCTGTGAAAGGTAATGGTCTTCTGGCCAAATACAGCATAACATTACTTTGCAATAATCCAAATGCATTAACAGCTTATTTTCCGTTTTTTGTCTCTAATAAACTGTGAAATAATCATATAAGTTGCACTTATGAGTGATCCAAGGTCTTAGATGTCAATGCATTTGCTAAACTCCAGTGCATCTCTAAACTCAAGAGCACAATGCTCTTCTCCACATGACAGCAGCGTCCCAATCAGTGATCTGACAACCGACCGAAACAAACACAGCCATCTGCCCACCGACCGTCCTTATCAAGTATCCTTGCCCTGTCATCCACAGCATTCCCACACCCTTCCTTCAGGACACAGCCTCATGCTTTAATCACACACACACACTCACATATCCACACTAACGCTCACTTCTCTGTAATTAAGAAGGAGGTGTGTGTTACTGCTCTTCTTTAGCCTGATTTGAGAAACTCTCAAAAGCAGCGTCTCTCAGCACTTGCTGCTCAAACTGTGGAAACTAAAGACGACAGTGAGCTGGTGAAAGAAAGTGACTATGTTTTCTGTAAGAAAAGCTTGACTGCACTTTACAAACAAGACAGCTTGCATCAAGCTTGCATTCAACATTGGGAATCAGTAATACTTGCTCACTTACATTACAATAAATAAATAAATAAATAATACTTGCTTACATGCATTACAAAAAATAAAATAACTAAATAAAAATCCTTGCTTACATGCATTACAAAAATAAAATAAATAAAAAATGCATGCATTAAAAATAAACAAACCAATAAATAAATCATCCTGCTTACTTGCATTGCAAAACAAACAAATAGTTATTGCTTACAAACATTACAACATAAATAAATAAATAAATAAATAAATAAATAAGAAATCCTTTCATACATGCATTACAAAATTAATGAATGACAGGTTTCAAAATGTTTTCCTATATATTTATTCATTTGAATGTGTGTGTGTGTGTGTGTGTGTGTGCGTGTGTACATAGAATTCTCAATACATTTTCATCCCAAATTCAAACCAAAATGAAATACATTTTCTTTTGTAAGCTTATTTGGAATATTTTCTTATTTTTAGGACCATTAAATATTTTTGCACCGTGACATTATTTAATTTACTGAATTTATACTCTTCGGGATTTCATGTTTGACAGGAATGTTCTCAAGTGCCTGGGCAGGTGATGACGAATCGGCGTCCTGGAATTGCTTATAGGTATTTTCCAGGAGAAATCTTAATTATTATTAAACCATGGAGACATCACTGATCAGTACAAATCTCAAAAGCAGATCAAAATGACATGCAATGGCCCTGTTACTCTTTTCAGATTCGTTGAGAAAAGGCCTCATCAGTTCATGGATCTCAGTGTGACTCAGTGTGAGATTTTGCAGGGTCCTACTCAGTGTAATGCTTACATTGTGTTCCTTTGAAGTCGTTAGCAAAAGGTCATTCCTGACTGCTTTTATATCTAGTCCTGTAGATTTCTCACTGGCTGTTCAATCAGACACTGTGTAATACACACTACTAATAAACTGATTAGCAATAGTGCAAATAAAGTCACCCTCAGGCCGTCCAAGATGAGTTTGTGTCTTCATGGGAACACATTTGCATTGCATCACTTGCTCACTAATGTATCCTCTGCAGTGAATGGGTGCCGTCAGAATGAGAGTCCAAACAGCTGATATAAACATCACAATAATCCACAAGTATGGGCAAAATGTATTCGCAAATTAGGATTAAATGAATCAAAAGTAATATTAAATAAACAAGTATTTGAGAAAAATAATTTAAAGATATTAAAAAAAAATAGCTACTGAGATTAGCTGATAAACTGTTCGGTATTGAGTCATTTTTGTTCAATGGTTGTAAAGAAAAGAAAAATACTTTGTACAATATATATTTGTAAAACAGTATATCCAGTAGAATCTCTCGTTATCTCTAGTTTGTTTATTTAAGATCACAGTGCATGTTAATTAACAGTACTGTAAACATGCCAGTATTAGCCCGCTGGCTAATTCTCAACTCCTCTGACCAGACATTAACCCAACCATAAAAACATTAAGATCAACAAACATCAGTGCACAAACAAAAGAAGAAAATGTAAAAATTACACTAATTTCTTCACATTTTCTTATTTCAATTGGTCAAATATTCCCCAATCAAGATCTTACACAACACATAACTGACTATAGGAACAACACCTGAGTGGCATGTAAGCCTCAACCACTGAAAATGCAGAGTAAAACAAGGAAAGCACTCATTAACACGTTTAGAAAAATAAAAGGTGTCTATCTCTTTGTGTATCTAGCCTTTCTATCTCTCTCGTTCGCTCTTTACCACACAGTCAGGGTGATGCAGAACGACACGCTGGTAAATCTGTCTCAGAGTCCACAGAATAAACAGACTGCTGTAGGTCTGGGATCAGATAAAGGGCACGGCTCATGGGAGCGAGACGTAATGAGGAATCTTGCTCTGGAATGCAGAGAAGACACAGGAGATCACATTTCACGACCCACAGGATTCACGTTCACGAGTTCTCCTGCTGTTCAGGAATAAAAGTATCTATCCTGCTAGTTCCTGAACACTGAATAGACACTGACGTGTAAGTGTGGGCGATCATATGTTAATGTTTCTGGTTTGGCAGTACAGAAACATACGAGAAACCACAGAGAACCCTCGCAACCACACATCAACACCTCGGCTAACAACCCCAGAATCACGGGGGCAAATTTAGTTTACTAGTCCTTATAATCCGATTTCTTTTAGTCAGGGAAAATAACAAAGATCTTACTTAGCTGGACATTTAAGTACACCAACAGAAAAATAAAAAATAAAATAAGGAACTTATTCATTTGGCTTGGATTTTAATGTCTATTTTTGGTGATGACTCAACTGACGTCATATTGCTCAGAAGTTTCACTTCTTTTTGTCATAATTAGAGCATCCCATGACAACAAGTCCAAACTAAACCCACCACACAATATATATAATTATAAGTTATTTATTTCAGTTGAATTGAATTGGATTTCACTTACTGTACACCACACACACACACACACACACAGGTATTCCCATCATTCTGGGAACTCTACATATATTTAATGCTTTTTATACTGCACAAACTGTATTGTGGACACACACACACACACACACACACACACACACACACACGTCACACACACACGCGCACGCACGCACGCACACACGCACACACACACATGCACACGCACACACACGCACGCACACACACACACACGCACGCACGTACACTCACACACACACACACACACACACACACACACACACACACACACACACACACACACACACACACACACACACACACACACAGATATAAACATATATAACTAAAATCCCATAAAGCACTGTAAGTCAAAATCAAATAAAAGTGATGGTACAAAAAAAACCAACTGATTTACAGTCATTAATTAAGAATATAGAAACATTATACAATTATGCCCAAAAAAAGCTATTTTGAGTGAAAAAAGTAATAGAGAAAGACACACAGAGAGAAATAAACAATTATTTGTTCAGCTGATGTTTTGTCGACAATGAATTAATTAGACAACTTCATGGCTTTTTGTGATTAATGGAAAATCATTTTTAAATGTAATGTTGTGAATTTGAACTATGCGATAGGATTTAAAAAGAGAGCACTCTCTATCTCTATAGTATATGTTTGAGCTGTGCATGACCAAGAAATGTTATTCAAATCCAAAATGTGGAAATGCTTAGACAATTTCCAATGGAAAATACCATTTTAAAATTCCCTGATATATAACATGACAATATGGGAAACATACTAAAGCAACCAAAGCTGCTGAGAAAGTCTGGGGTACTTTTTGCAGGTATCCCCCCCCCCACTGTTCTTTTTAGGGATTTAACCTGATAACTGTCACTCACGTTTTTGAAGATAGACATGAATGTGCATGAACCTACATTTTTATATTTCATGACTGAAAACATTTTGTAACATGATTTTGATGTGCCATTTACATGGTAATGCAATGTCTGATTTTAAAATGTGTTTTAAAGGATGAATTTTGAGATTTTATGTTTTCAAGTGATATATAACTTCTGATGATTTCTAAAATGTAATAGAGAAAAAGGCAACGAGGAAGTCTTTTCTTTAAACAAAGGTCAAAGCTCCTTTTGTAATGTAGATTTCTGAGGGTGCACTCTTGTCATAAATTGATCTATTACTTTTCCTACATAATTTTTAACAAAAAATATTGGTATAATATATATTTGGGAGTCTTAGACCTTTCCAACGATATATAGTTTGTCAAGATTAGATTAGATTTGATTGTAATATAGTATAGTCAACGTTGGCGTCCCGTATACGGGACAGGGTGACATTTAACAGGTTAAAATCATTAACAGTTCTGTCAGGAACTAAAACTATGAATCATAACGTACTTGATTTGAAGCTAAAAACGTATGAAAATGCATTAAAAAAGGTATAAGACTCTTGCACTTAAATTATGAATGAATGCAGCATGATTCCATAAAGTATTGTTCGAGACAATCAAATAAAAATGAAATAGAACAATCGATTTAAAATCATTAAATAAGAATAAGTATTTTTGGTTTTGCACACTTTCAAGCTAAGCAAATATCATTACTGTCAAACCTCAGAGCTCATGGCAGGTCTGAAATATTTAATAGTATTAATAAAAATATTTTTGCAGAAAACAATTTCGATTTTTACGTCTGAAACCTGCCTATTGAACTCTACTTCCATGTAACAAACACAAATAGAGTTATTTTTGTTAAAGTGAAACTCGAGCAGTGAAATTTTCCCTACGGTCATTTCCCGTCACATGAATCTAACTGTGTCACAGATTCTTAAATCAGCTGTGTCACTGACATTGTTTTATTGTCCAAAAAAGTTGCTGCTGTTTTCTAAACATCCTGGGGGTGTGGCCTACGGAGTGGGCTGACCAATGAGCTCGTACTATCACAAAGGTCACAGAGCTGATGGACAAGAGAGAAAAAAACAAGCTGAAGAATGAGAGCTCTGCAAAAAGCCATGACAACACAAAGCACAGGTCAGCAGAATGAAGGTCCTCAGAAACACATGCATTCACTGAACCATTACACTTAACACCTTCCTGCATTCGCTCCAAAATAAAGGGTGACTGGGATATGGTGTGCATACATGAACAGGAAGGAAATCACAAACAGTGACAGCAAATGAAGATCAAACGGAGATTTGCACTTCTCCTAAGAAAAACGCCCTAGTAATATCACATCTCAACAAAGATCTCAAACTGTGATCAGATTTGCCAAAGATAGCAAAGTCTGCAATCAAAAGTCATTTTTCATTCAAAATTTTCCACTACCAACTCATATTCGAAGTTATTTTACATCGATACTGTATGACAACAGTTATATCATCCAGGCTAATTTTGGTAGTTTTTAAAAATAATAAAAGCTGAGTTATTAGCAACTAATAAAATGCATTGAATCTTACATTTAGACGTGCTTTCATTTTTGTGATTTTTTTAGATTTCCTCTGTGCTTTCTCACTTATTAAAAATGAATTAAATGAAAAACTTTTAAAAACATGTTTTTTTTTCTGCATTTAAGGCCTTGGAGCATGTTTCTCCCATGCTATAAAAAAGGTAATTGCAATATTTTCTTGCAATTCTGAACTTTTTCTTGAAGTTTTCAGATAAACAGTCATAGATACAAAGTCAGATTTCTGACTTTCACAAAAAGGTTATATCTTTTTAACTGAATTCTGTTTACATCTTACAATAGTTTTTTTGTTTCTGTCACAGATTAAAAAAATAAAAAAGTTAGTGCAACTTCTTTTCAGTTTATACCTCAATTATAACTTTTCTAGTTTTTATATCTCATAATTCATCCTTTTTAAATAAAGATTTTGAGATATAAAGTGAAAAATTCTAATTCTAATGTCAGGATTGTGTGATAGAGACACATAATTGCGCAATATAAATGTGCAATTCTGAGAAAAAAGATTGCAACAAATAAATATCTTTTTCTCACAATTCTCTTTACACTGAAGTCTGAGTTTGCATCTCGCAATTGTTTTTAGTTTTTGCCACAGAATAAATAATTTCATAAAAGTAACTGTGACTTTTTTTCTCACAATTGCGAGTTTAAATCTCAGAATACAGACTTTTCTTTTTAAGATTGCAGGTTTATATCTCACAGTTCAGAATTTATAACTTGCATTTCTGACTTTTAATATTTTAGAGTTGTTTTATTTTTTTATTTTTATTTTTTTTTTATCCCGTGGAAGAAATGGGTTTCCATATTAAACTCTACCCACCTGAACTTGTTGTTACACCAAACACTGGGCCAGGTTTTGTATTAGTATTATTAAAGATGGTCCATTAGTATATGAATGGATGAACCTTCTCTTACAATTCACAATTGATTAAATAAAAAATGTTTTTGTTAGATGTCCTGTTTCACTCAGAAGTATGAACAATTTCTTGTTGAACTTACAGCAAATGAATGTCTTTTTTTGTAATAAATGGCTGTATGTGTTTTTCTATGATAAATGACTGTGTCACGAGGCTCCATCTGGAAGCTGGTATCAGGGCAGAGGAACCACGGCAGGACGGAAACAAAAAAACACAAGGTGACCTGAACAGGCCCTTCCCACGCCTGGATGACATTATGTTTAATTCTGTGATTACTGCACATTCAAGAAAAACATGCATGAAAAAGCAAGAGCTAGAGACGAGGAGCTGCTCTGAACTGGTCTGATGCATATCAAATCAGTATAATAGAAGTTTTGCACAATGTGCATCAGACAGGTTTGTGGGAGTGCCGTCTGAGACTAATTGCAAGGCAATTAAGACAATGATCACATGGAAACTTGGAAAGGGACAGATATGCATTGAAAAATTTTAATTCCAGGTATATAACACACCTAATTATATGACTATAGCTTTAGTCATCGTTTTCCCTTCTCGTTCTCTCTGTCGTCTAGATTAAGGGGATTCACTGGCTCATGGCTTTTAACAGCAGGCTTTGGTCCAACCCTTCTTCACGGGGCGCTCCGACATGCGTGATGCTTCCTGTATCCTGAAGCTGAACAGGAAGCATCACTCACACCAACATCTGGCTGGACTCCAAACTACAGGCCTGCAGAAATGTTGTGAAAGCAGCATTTGAATCTCTGTTTGCATAGATAATTATATCACTTATAGAGTTTCAAATTGTTCACTGGTGTTCTTAATAAAAAAGTGATTTAATGCCAAATAATGTCATATATTATTAATGCAAAAAAATTTTAATTGCTTTTTAATCTACAATTCAATGTAATTTGTTGGGCATGAATAAAGGCTTTTTATTATTATTATTATTATTTAATATGTTATACTTTAAATAGTTTACTTGGAGAGCTTGCATTACTTTATATTTATGTCCAAATGCACATTAAATACATTTCCTAGTATTTAGAAACATGCTTGCTCAATTTAGTGAAATATTTGGCTATATGATATTGATCAGTATTTTGAAATCATTCCCTTATTGCGACCCTCTTTGCCATATCAATTTGTCTGTATTGTTTTAAATTTAGCTGAAAAGCCTATAGACTAGTCATAACTTGTGACAACTTATACCCCAGATACAGTGACAATATGCCACACTAATGGTCAGAATGCATAGTCAATAAGAGAAACATATTCAAAAGTTTATTTTTTGTGTAGTTACGTTTTTAAGGTTTGTGTATGTCAATCACAATAACATTTAGAGTAAAAAAAAAAAAAAAAGTGACAACTTGCCCCCATCTCCTCTATTTGGCTCATTAGCGAAATGAGCAGGTACACACTGTACATTTGATGTCTTGTCTAAAAAAAATGTAAAAAACAATGTCTGCAGTAATAATTCAACCTCTTAATAAGCCAAGAACATTTGTTAGTCTATTATATTTTATTTTTCACCATATACTGCATGATTAAAAACACTGAAACATGTATGGCAGACTCTCACACGTTGCTTTAGATGCACAGTGTTATTAGTGTGTGTTGCAGACTGTTAGCAGAGTGTGTGTGTGCACCGGAGGGCGGCTGCTCTGCTCCACTGCAGCTCCACCGCCCACTACACTCCAGTCCCCGCGTTTGGACGTCGACAGCAGCGCTCGGTGTTGGTTTTCTCCGCGTTTCAGGTCTGACAGAAGTGACATCCGCATCTAAATTTACCGATAATCTTAATGGGCAAGGTGTGGAGGCAGATGTACCCCCAATACACCTACTATTACCCCCCTTACCTGCAAGCCAAGGTATGAAAATCAGTTTCACCTCATGTTTGATATCGCTTTTGTGGCTCCGACTGCTGTGCGTCATGTTTTATTGGAGACTGTGGGCTATTTTAAAGTATCGGTCGATACTGTAGTCAGTAAGTTTAAAGCGTGCGTACTTTCGGGCGGACATTTTTAATCGTTTTTTAATCAGATATAAGCTAATCGTCGCTGCAGGGCTGGTTGAAACTCTTTGTGGCCGTCGTTTTTGGCATTATTCAATGTTTTGCTGGTTGTGAATTCCTGTGACATGACGCGCTCGCGCTGAACTCTGGTCTAGTGCGCGATGTTGCGATCGATTCTCCTGTGAACTTGTTCATTTATAACACTGGTTTAGCCACTTTCGAACCATTATTGTGTCTTTTAGTTCAAAATAATCCGTTTAATTGTGAGAAGACCGGCTGTGTAGTTTGTTTACACAGTTGGTTGTTGACGGATGTAGTGTTTTAGTGGGTGGTCAATGACCGATATAACGCCTATAGGCTATATATATATATATATATATATATATATATATATATATATATATATATATATATATATATATATATATATATATATATATATAAGCAGGCTGAGTGATGTCTGACATACTGATATATTATAGATAGTGTTATAAAATGCTTTAATAAAAATAAATACAATTCTTAATATAAAATGTATTAAAACATATTCTTGTATTTACAAAAAAATTAATAATAATAATATATATATATATATATATATATTTTACAGTTTTTCCAGCAGGCTGGTTAATGGTTAACACAGGCTACTTATATATTAAAGGCTAGATACGACAAATTAAGCATGGCAAATTTTATAAACTGTGAGATAAAATGCTTAATATTAAATATATTGAATTAATATGACTTTTTAATATTAGTAAATCAATATTTTTAAACACAATAGTCACTCAAAATCTCTCTTTCTCTCTCTTAAATTAAAAACAAATCAAAACTGAAAATGTTTTCTTTCCATTGACAAGGCTGTTGTTAGATGTTATCGAAACTGAAACTTCTCTAGCTACTTCAGTCAAGTCATTGAGGCCCAGTCGCTGGCCGATAATCTTTTAAAGGTACAATTTGTAAGATATTTGCAGTAAAATATACAAAAACCACTAGGCTAGTGTTATATATTTTGTCCAGCTGATTACTAACAATATCTCTAATGTTTTCAACTACTTGTAAATCATGAGAAAAATTCCCAAATTCCCAAACAGTGACACGGGGCAGTGCAGTCGCATCTCAATGAGGTTAGTTCTCTTTCTTCTTAGTTTTGTGGCAGATTGCAACCATCCCTAAGGTGCATACCGCCATCTACTGTGTCGTAGTATGTAGCATGGATATGAATCTAATGACGTTAGTTACTCATTGTTACCACCTTTACTGACGTACAAACCACATGACAGCAGTGTCGTGGATTGACAAATGCGGAAGTAGCTTCGCGACATACTTCAACTAGAAAGAGATGCCGATCTCGCTTGTGTTTTACTCGACAGATGAGTTGTTTTGATTTGTATCTTTACAGAAAACGTATGCTATTATAACGATCAACAAGATTAGTATTATGAGGCATACACGCCAAACGCGGGGTATGTAATCTACTCGCGCAAATGGTTGAACTCATCATAAAATACATGATTTATGTTTCCGTCTGATTTGATGGCTGTCAGCGGTTGGGTAGAAGACAACAAATCCCATCATCCCATGCTCCTTCGTCATCAAACCAAGCGATTGTTATTGTTTTGATAGTGCGCCCTCTAGTGGCAAGTCCTACAACCTACAACCTTTAAATGGTGAAATATTAGCTGATTGGTTGGTCTTGATCTACTGTATTATTTTGGTGCTTTCTTTTTTTATTTAGTGCAATCAGCAAAATATTTTGACATATTTTATATTGACATATTTGACATATTTGACAGAAAACAATGCCTAGTTAGCTGTAATGTTTTCAAATATTATACTCAATTTGGAGTATATTTCCTCATGAACACCACCATCCATCAACATCTTTCATAAAAAGTTCTATTGGTCAACCTGTAATTTTAATATTTTTCCCCCCAAAAATGTTAATAAGCTAAAAAAGACATGCCGTTTTCACAGTGCTGGATTTAAGTCATGGTAAAAGGCTGTTTAAAAGAACAAGGTGAGAATCGGCATGAAAGATGGGGAGCAGAGAGGAAGTTTGCACTGTTTATCAGAGACATCCTCACAGATGATCAATACTGAGGAGTACATCCATTATACTGCCTGACTTTAGATATGATGCTAATTGCACATCACATTTATTGCAGTGGCTGAATATTTGATATAAATAGTTTATAGTTTGCTTTATTAAAATTGATGCAAATGAGGAAAGTTTGTCTGACTGTGAGTGTCAGATAAGTATCAGATCTTGAGTGTTTTTATGCTTTAATGTTCTTGTCTCCAGCAAGGCTTCATATTTCAGTATTATCAAAGTCAATGTGTCAACACATTTTAGTCTGATCATGTGTTTCTGACGGAAACATTGAAGCCCAGACATGAGTTTATTGATCAGGAATTTATTTGATAGTAAAAAGTGCATGTTAAGTTTAAATCTGTGAAAATAAAAGTATGATGGTTTAACATTTGAAAATTAATATTTCAATTCAATGGTCATAAATTTAAATTTAAAGTAATGCAAAAATGCTTAACTTTTTATTTTAAAGTGCAATTTTGCAATAGGAGATAATAATAATAATAAAATTAAAATGTTTTGTTAATTAATAATAATAATAATAATAATAACAATATTAAGTATAATTGTTGATTAATATTAATAATACTAATTGTGCAACCGTACAATGGAATATTTATTTTTAGTCGCATTTTAAATAACAATTTTTCAATTTTGATCAGAATTATTTTCCCCCCCAAATCATGCATCCATAGCATTAATGATGTCGTCCCATAATGACTTAGTTGCGTAGTAAATTACATTTTGATATACATTTAGTAAAGACAAACTTTATTTTTTTTTGTCTCCTTTAGAATAATATTGACTGATGAATCATGTACAACAAGACCAGGAGCTTGGGGAAGTATAAATAAGATCAAATTAGATTTTTTGTGTCTTTAGTTGTACCAGTTGGCTCAAATGGAGTGAGGCAAGATATGGGTTGCACATGAGAGGCCATGAAGCTTTGGATTGTTGTATAACATGTTGACTTTACAGAAGTGTCTTGAACCTCCAAACACTGCAGTATACTTACAGTTATACAGGCCCATAAACACTCCATCAACTCCACAATGAAGTGGACAGAATAAATAGCCCACGGTTCGAGTTCACACTATTTATCTTCCCTCATTTCTTATATTTGTAATTAGAATTTCATTTCTGATTCAGAAAGTTTCCAGTGTTTGCTATATTTAGGCACATGCCCTTGTAGGAGCTTGGAACAAGTTGAGATGCTTTTGTAAGATAAGCTTTGACAAGGAAGGGAGGAACGGGCTTTTTTTTTATTATTGCAGCAGCTTGATTTCTTTCAAGGCTGGAAGCCAACAGCTTTTGTCTTTATTTGAGAGGCGGAGAGGTAGAACACATTTATATGGCGCTCCACTCGACTGTTTACAGCATGATGCACAGTTTAAGCTATAAACAAATCTTATGCATTGAATTTGAACAGATCTGAATGTGATTAACTGTTTAATTGTAGTGTCAAATGGGTCTCACATAACCTGTTGAAAACATGCTTCTAATCATATTTCATTATGTTTGGCATATATAGAGCATATTTTATGAGCATTAAGGTTTTTGCATTATGACATTATTTTAACGCACATTTCTTGACAAATGTAACCGTGGACCGCAAAACCAGTTTTAAGTGTCATTTTTTAAAAATGCATATTTATACATCATGCAAAAGCTGAATTAATAAGCTTTCCATTGATGTATGGTTTATGAAGATCGGATGATATTAGGCCGAGATACAACTATTTGAAAATCTGGAATCTGAGGGTGCAAAATAATCAAATATTGAGAATTTAAAGACTTTAAAGTGGTCCAAATGAAGCTCTTAGCAAAGCATATTACTAATCAAAAATTAAGTTTTATTATATATATGGTAGAAAATTAACAAAATATCTTTACTTAATATCCTAATGATTTTTTTTGGCATAAAATAAAAAATGATAATTTTGACCCATACAATGTTTTTTTGGCTATTGCTACAAATATACCCCAGCGACTTAAGACTGCTTTTGTGCTCCAGGTAACAAATTTGCTGACTTTAATGGAGAGCACTATTTTTATAGCATGATTTGTGCTAATTTAAATAAAAAATAAAAAAGATTCAATTTCTTAAAACCTGTTGAAAACGTGCTCTCATTATATTTCACTCTATTGTATTTTTCTTATAAAAATTGAACATTTGAACATTATGTATTTAAATGATACATTATGCCATTATTTTTAAGCACATTTCTTGCCAAATTATGCTTACTATAATGCATAGCAGTCTTTTTAACTGCTTTTAATTTGTGCTGAATTAAATACATATGATTGTTTTACAGCCATTTAAATTAACTTAGACAAATGTTGTTGTTAAACTAATTTCAGTGAATAATAGTTAAGAATAGCATATGCAACTGCAAAAAAAAAGATTTAAAATTCAGGGTCAAAGGGTCAAAGTGTCAAAAACATCTTTACATCATATTTCACAGTATTATATTTTATTTTATAGAAAAACTAAGCATGTTTGAGGACTATTAAGGTTTTTGCATTATGATTTTTAAGCACATTTTTTACCACATTTTTTTTTACTGTAGTGCATAGCAGTATTTATTTTTAATTTATGCTGATTTAAATAAAAGTTATTGTGTAATAGCCATTTATTGACATTTTTAGATGGCATTAAATTCAATTTATTGTCATTGAACAAATGTCAGTATAGTACAAGTGGGTTTAGAAAACTGTATGCAAATGGAAGTGTAATCTGGTAAGTGTTGCAGAATAATAAATTGTGCAATAGTGCACAATCACTAGATCTATCTACAGTCTGTGCAAAACAGTTTTAGCAAGAGTATAAATGGAAGTGCAAATATTCAGTTGCATTGTGGCACTGATATATATGGGGGAATCTGTGCTTAATTGTGATGAAAATAATGTGCAACTAATATAAAGGGTAAAATAAGCTTAATAAGAATCCGGGTATTTTTTTTTTTTATTTGTATTTTTTTTTTTTTATATTGCAGTGTGCATTTTCTTAAGAATGCATGAAATTGGCCTAGGAATTCCGTAGCTATTTGAGAAGCAACCGAACTGTAACAAGTTATTCATGTTAAATTCCCAAGTCAAGGGAGACGTGCTGTTGCATTATCACCAGTGTTAAAAAAATGCATCGTCAATAATATGAATAACAATAAAAAATCAGCAGTTTTTGATCAGTGTAGGTGGGCTGGCCGTGTCAACATGAGCCTGTGATCGAGGGGTGGGTTTTAGCACATTAACTGCCATTGGACATTACACACAGAGCCTGCAAACCAAACAAAGCCATTGTGAAGGGCCTTTAAAAAGCCCTATACAATGTTTACAATGAAGTCTGAAGAGTTGCCTGGCAGCAGAATGTACACAATTAACCAGCGCCGCAGCCGCCTCATTATATGCGTGCCGAGCTGAAAGAATTCCAATTGTTCTCCTATGATAGTCATTCTGGGAACTTTTTGACATGAGGAAAATGAGGGACCGGCTCACAATACTACCCACCGCGGCGGTGAAGCGCTCTGCCAAGGGCCTGTCTCACAAACACAGACGGAGAGCTGGAAAAGCCCTTCAGCTTAACTGACAAGGTCAATGAGAGCCACACATACTCGTCTGGTATTAATAGACCTGCTTTGTTAGATTGTGTATACAGGCAATTCAGTAAATGTGTAAGTAAATATGTGCAGACCGAATGGGGTAAAAATAGGTTCGCTGTGGAAAGAAGCAATTTGAAGACTGTCGGATGACGCTAAATCTATCGGCTGGTAGAGATTCTGCTTTAGCGGAAGATGTTTTTGTGTTGGGTATCAGTGGACAGGATGATTTTACACCATTTACACCTGGGAATGACATGAGATAACGTGACGATGCAAAAAAATAAAAAAAATAAAAAGCATTGCAGCTTTCTTTATTATTGTAAAACTCAGTGCGATCACAGTGTGAATTTTGCTCAATATTTGTACATATATTAAGACATATTTAATTCATTTTAACCTTCTCATTATCCAAAAATAAAGCTATTTAGTTTTATATATTAAATATATTTTTTCCTACTTTTTTTAACAATGTGAAGAAGCTGTGGTTGCACAAATATCAATTTTTTTTTTGTTATGTTAAGTTCCAAATAAAAAGACAAAATAATCATATAAGAAGTATTTAATTCACCGTATTATCCGAGAATAAAGCTGATTAATATTAATGCATGTATGAATGTTTATATTTATTTTATTTACTTTGGATTCATCATTATGGTTTATGAAAGCATCACAACTGATGTCACATTGTCACTGTCTTTCCCTCAGAGCAATTTACGTATACTCATTTTCTGCAGATAATCAGTTTACATATGAATATTTCACTCGACGGTGGGATTATTAATGCTGCATCAGGTTTGGATGCAAAAAAAAAAAAGCCCTTCATAGTCATCTTTTTTGTCATTTTTCAATATTCACTCTGGAGAATTTCTCATGTGTTAAAATTACATGTGTGGGTTGCGGGAGCGAAGTGTTGTTTTGTGTCATGCAATTACACAAATCATATTACAGACGTGAATTTTAGAGGATCTAATTTTGCTGGATTTCTTTCAGAGCCCCAATCCAATTCCAATTTAGACAAAATCAAACACTTAAGATTGCATCCTAGCATGCACATCATCCATGTCTAAAGTGAATGCGACCAGCGTATTTGGATGAAACTAGATCATTCCTATTAAAATCTGAGAAGTTGTCTACATTGGTAAAGCTCGTCTCAGTGTTATGTGCAAAATAATTACACACATACATTCTGAGCATTCTGATCTTCTGGTCTATTCATTTTCTCAACTTATTTTTCACTACTCATTAAAATCGGCCAGTGAATTTAAATATATGAGAATAAAGTAAAATTGTCTTATTTTAATATTGAAAATTATTTCTCTCTCTCTCTATATATATATGCATTTATATTGATAACCTGCTCTCTCTCTCTCTCTCTCTCTATATATATATATATCATAAAAATGTCTGCTTCTTAAGTATGTGTACTGCACAGGATACTTCATCCCACAATACAACACCCTCAACTTCTACTTTCATTTCTAATGTAATGTGAATGAACTGGAAGTAAACAGATCTACGATTTTAACATCAATTTCCATGACTCAAGGTTTGCTTGGATTGCAAAAAGTGGAGTATTTTCGATAGAAAGCAATAACTAATAAAAATGTGTACCTTAAAGGGATAGTTTACCCCACAATTTGAATTAGAGTTGTTTTTATTTTTATTGGGTGAAATATAACTTTAGATGCAACTTAAGTCACTTTGGATAAAAGCATCTTCCAAATGCATAAATGTAAATTGATTTTCTATACAATAGAAGATTATCAAGATTATGCATCGTCATGAGCTCATAAGACGTACAGCTGTTTGAAACTTTTAGCATTGCATAATGCACTATTTTTAAAACGCAGTAGGCAGTAAAGAGTGCATACTGTGCAGTAAGTAGTAAGCTACAGTATAGTGTTGTATTCCCACCAGCCCTGCACACATCCAAACTCTCTCTGTTTCTCTTTCTCTCTCTCTCTCTCTCTCACTGACTGTCCGTGTGAAAGAGGCGTCTTCCTGTGCGACAGACACACACACACACACGCACACACACACATGTAAACACGCTGGTTTCGCAGTGACAAAACTCGAAGCTGTCACTGTTAACGACTACAATGTGGCCCCCGTCTAGAAGATGGGGCCCTCGATTCGAGCCAGGCGGCAGAGGCAGGAAGGTACGTATGCTGGCATTGTTTCGACGACGCACACATTGCAACGTTTTATTTATACAGAGCAGATGTACCGAGACTGAACGAGATAGGAAGTCACAGGCTGAAATGTTTCTCCATTACGGTGGAAGGCAGGGAGAATGTCGAGAATGTGGTCTGGGCAAGTTGCTCGCTTTAACGTGGCGCTTTAGACGTTGCATTGGAGTCCAAAAGCTTCTTGTTCAGCAGTCAAAGATGTTTGGAGGGTGCCTTAACTACAGTACAGAGATAGTCTGAGTATGCATGGATTTATACACATGCATGTGTGCTCACATGTTGGCAGGCTGGAGTGTGATATATAGTCGCTCTGATCGCCTGTGGGGGAGGCGAACGCTTTTCTCTTCATTTGTTTTCTCTGCACATTCAGCATAGACAGCTGTACCGTGTCAAGCAGGGCTACTTTAGGGCTGATTTGTGGGCTGCTTTCCTGCAGCTTCTTGAGATTTTACTAAACATCCTTGCTCTTGTAAACCAAGCGGTTCTTGACTGGTTTTGCTTCAGGACTCAGATGTTTATCTTAAAATGTCAACAACAATGTCCCCAAATAGGATTAATTCACATTTTGAATGGTATTGCAAAGGATGAATTGTATTGTACTTTACAAGTCCATCCTACCTTACATCCGGCACACTCAAGTAAAGCAAGAGACTGTATACTATATATATATATATATATATATATATATATATATATATATATATATATATATATATATATATAGCAAATCTCAGCTGCGTGATTGTTTATATCTATATCTGTAACTATTGTTTATATCTATATCTGTAACTATATTATCACTGTGGAATTAAAATATCTAATTGCAAAAAAAATCTATTTTTTTCTTTGCCATTCTGAGGAAAAACATGCATCTCGGAATAAAAACTCAATTGCGAACTGACATCTTGCAAATCTTTGTTAATTTCTCGCAGTTCTGTCTGTTTTTCCTCAGAATACATTTATATAGTCTAAAATTGTATTTTTTTTTATTCCATGGTGGAAACATGTTTCCATGTATCGTCCAGCTCCCTGAATAAAGTTGGATTTATAAGTATGTCCAACTATTTCTGCATGCATACATACAGTATTTTCACGTAAAGCAATATATACTATATACACTATGATGAAATTCAATGTTCATATACTAAGAATTCTCCTGCTAAGAGCGTAAATGTCTAAAGTTAAATGCTAATAGTAGAAAGAGTTGTTTTAGATTAATTTATGTTCAATAATTTGCATATTAGGTCAGTATTGTTGAAAGGGCATTTCTTAATATCGCTGCACGTTGTGTAGGGTTTGTGTGAACTCACTCCTACTTTCTATTACATTTACATTTACATTTATTCATTTAGCAGATGCTTTTATCCAAAGCGACTTGCAGATGAAGACAGTGGAAGCAATCAAAAACAACAACAAAAAAGCAATGATATATAAGTGCTATAACAAGTCTCAGTTAGGTTAACACACGTAAAATGGGCTTTTAAATAATATAATAAATAAAAAGAAAATGGATAGAATAAAAAAAAATAATAGAGCAAGCTAGTTAGAGGTCTTTACACATACACACACACACACATACATATACAATTGCATAATAAATTTAAAGATAATAGAATACAAAAAGATTAGAAAGGTAGTTAGATTTTTTAAAGAATAGAATTAGAATAGTGAGTGTTAAAGTTCGAGGGTCAAATAAAGATGGAAGAGATGTGTTTTAAGCCGATTCTTGAAGATGGCTAAGGACTCAGCTGCTCGGATTGAGTTGGGGAGTTCATTCCACCAGAAGGGAACATTTCATGTAAAAGTCGGTAAAAGTGACTTTGTGCTTCTTTGGGATGAACAATCAAGCAACGTTCACTTGCAGAAGCAAGCTTCTAGAGGCACATGAGTCTGAAGAGATTTTAAAAGATTTTACCTTCACTGAATGTAGCGTTGCTGGAAGGTAATGTTGAGTAATGCTAGTCCATCAATCAGCATGTGTTTCAAAGTTGATGTTTTTTACTCTATCAATAACGTTTTGCTTTTCAAGCAGGAATAAGCTTGTTGGCCAAATAGTCCCTTGAGGGATGAGACACTTGTTAATTTCCCTTAATTAATGAAATATAAACGGTTAAACTTATAAACATGTATACCTACTCTCCATAAAGCCCGTTTTACAAATAATAATGCATTCAGGAGATGCTGTGATGCAATGAGTGCTTTCCACATTTTTAAACGTTTAAAATACATTACAATAAATATTTTCTATCACTCTTGAAATGACATGTACACTAAATAATCTAACCCTCATACTTGCATAACATAGCAGTCTATTTATTTAGTGGACCAAGTTGAAGCCAGTATGTATATTAATGACAATATGGGACAAATATAATGTAATTTAGTTGCGGCAGTTGCAGCTCGCTGCCGTTAGATGTACAGTAAGACAAAATGATGTGCACAGTTATCAAAGTCGCGAGTGCATATACAGTCGTGGGAAACAATGTGTTCGGCAATTGAAGACGCGACAGCGCAACAAGTTTGTGGATGCGCGTCAGTTGGAATCGTCATTGGTTCTTTTAATTGTCACATTTAACAAAAACCCACCAATCCAATCTTAACAAATTAGAATATTGTGTCATGCCATGCCTTCAATATGGTCTCTCAGTTTGGTTCACTGGGCTACACAATCATGGTGATCTGACAGTCATCCAGAAGACAATCACTGACTCCCTTCACAAGGAGGGTAACACACAAACATTCATTGCCAAAGAAGCTGGCTGTTCACAGAGTGCTGTATCCAAGCATGTTAACAGGAAGTTGAGTGAAAGGAAAAAGTGTGGAAGAAAAAGATACACAACCAACCGAGAGAACAGCAGCCTTATGAGGATTGTCAAGTGAAATCGATTCAGGAATTTGAGTGGGAGTGGACTGAGGCTGGGGTCAAGGAATCAAGAGCCACCACACAACTGGATACAGTTGTCATATTCCTCTTGTTAAGCTACTCCTGAGGCGTCTTACGGAGAAGAAGAACTGGTCCATTGCCCAGTGGTCCAAAGTCCTCTTTTCAGATGAGAACAAGTTTTGTATTTCATTTGGAAACCAAGGTCCTAGAGTCTGGAGGAAGGGTGGAGAAGCTCATAGCCCAAGTTGCTTGAAGTCCAGTGTTAAGTTTCCTCAGTCTGTGATGATTTGGGGTGCAATGTCATCTGCTGGTGTTGGTCCATTGTGTTTTTTGAAAACCAAAGTCATCGCACACGTTTACCAGGAAATCTTGGAGCACTTCATGCTTCGTTCTGCTGACCAGCTTTTTGAAGATGCTGATTTCATTTTCCAGCAATATTTGTCACCTACCCACACTGCCAAAAACACCACAAGTTGGTTAAATGACCATGGTGTTGGTATACTTGACTGGCCAGCAAACTTACCAGATCTGAACCCCAGAGAGAATCTATGAGCTATTGTCAAGAGGAAGATGAGAAACAAGAGAGCAAACAATGCAGATGAGCTGAAGATCACTGTCAAAGAAACCTGGGCTTCCAGACCACCTCAGCAGTGCCACACACTGATCACCTCCATGCCACGCTGAACTGAGACAGTAATTAAAGCAAAAGGAGCCCCTAGCAAGTGTTGAGTACATGTACAGTAAATTAACATACTTTCCAGGAGGCCAACAATTCACTAAAAATGTTTTTTTGTTTTTTTTTGGTCTTATGAAGTATTCTAATTTGTTGAGAGTGAATTAGTAGGTTTTTGTTAAACATGAGCCTAAATCATCACAATTAAAAGAACCAAAGACTTAAACTACTTCAGTCTGTGTGCACTGAATTTATTTAATACACAAGTTTCACAATTTGAGTTGAATTACTGAAATAAATGAACTTTTCCTCGACATTATTATTTATTGTGTGTGTGTGTGTGTGTGTGTATATATATATATATATATATATATATATGTGTATATGTGTGTGTGTGTGTGTGTGTACAATAGCTAGCTAGACAGATAGATAGATGGATAGAATTGTATTTTAAGAAACTATTAATTGTTATTAAATATATTCACATTTTAATCTCTTTGCTCTCTCTTCTTCTGCTCTCTGACCCTCTGCTTTTGCTGATTCATCCCTTTCTGCTATATTTGCCTGTTGACGTGCTGCCATCATTCATACAAACACGTACATGACCGAGTGAATGACCCTGAGTGTCCTTCGAGTGCAGAAAACCACATTATTGCACCTCTCTGCTTATGTAACTATTTAAAAACGCATCTGGATCACTTTGTCTATTTTGAAAATGTATGAAAACATTATAATATTAGCGGAATGCTTAAGCTAAGGTAATGAAATTGCACCCAAGACCGCATTTAATTGATCAAAAAAGTAATAAAATCAGTAATATTTTAAAACGTTATTACTATTTAAAATAGCTGCTTTCTATTTGAATATATAGTCAAATGTAATTAACTCCTGTGATAAAAGCGATAAAAATGACCTATTTCCATCCTAACTATCCGACGTAAACGTAAAAATGTCTAAGCAGAATTGGGGGATGGCGAGGATTATTGATACCACAAGGTGTTTTCGGTGCTCTTAAGATCAAACTTAGATTCAAAACAGCAGAGTGAAATCAAAAACTGATGAGCTCAGGGGAAGTTATTTAAGAAGACAACAGGAAATGCAGTGTTTAGGTGCGAGGACGTGCCTTACATTCATCACAGCCTCCGAGAAAGAGCAAGAGCGACGGAGAAAGGCGAGACGTGCTGTGTGCATTGAGAGAATTACATTTTTCTTTCTATTTGTGTCTAAATGGATGAGTTGCAGCAGACAGTGAAGGAAAGGCATCATCAAGTGTTTAGCGTGCATGTTCCTCCTTCAGTGATGCAGCTGGTTGATGAATTTCCAGATTGAGAAGAGCTGAAATCTAGTCCAAGAAGCAGCTCAAATATAAGAGAGGCTGCATTTGTGTCACGTGTCTTGGTCACAGCGTTATTGCCAGACTTCCTCTCATCTGTTATGTCATACTTTAATATAGTTGCTGGTGTGACTTGAGTTTAAATGAAGTATTCATGTAGATATCAGAGCCTTGTCGTCAGTAATAGAGAAACTTCAACTTATTCATTGATTTATTTGATACAGATATGGTTTTTAGGTTGTGGACATTTAGCATTTGCTTGATTTTATGTAATTTATTTATTTATTATTTTTTATGTTGAGCGATTAAGCCAAATGGTTGAATAGAAAATTAATTCTGTAGACTAGTATTAGTAGTAGTAGTAATAATAATAAAAAATAAAATAATAAAATAATATATATAATAATATATATAATAATATATATAAATATATAATAATAAATATATATATATATATATATATGCACATTCACAATTCTGTCTACTGATATTTTCTTTACATTATATTTTGTTACTATATTGCATTTTTATTGTCTATTCTCTTTATATATATATATATATATATGTGTGTGTGTGTGTGTGTGTGTGTGTGTGTTTGTGTGTGTGTGTATAAATGTATATGTAAATGTGTTTTATTATTTTTTCTTTTAATAAAATGAAAATTATATAAAATAACATAACATACAAACACATACATACATTTCCCCCACTATTTTATTGCATTAAAATAATTAAATATATATAAAATGTAACGCCATGTAATATAATTATCTATATTACATGCCTCTAAATATTATTTAATAAATCACTTTAATTTAAAATAAATGTGACAAAGCAAACAAAGCACTCCTAAAGTCATCTGTGTCTATTTGTCATGAAAATTCTGTCACATTGCAAATAATCTTTAATGGTCCTACAATATGCTTCATTTAATTCATGCAAAATATAATTCCTGGTTTCTCCATTCTCTTTACAAGGTTGAGCGTGACCTGAACATGTTTTCGTGAATTTTACCCTAACTACACAGCCAGCTCTTCCACCCGTAGAGGAGTGTCAGTTTACATACCAGCTCTTCCTGCAGTTAGATAACACCGACAAGCTATAAGTGGCCCTTTTTTAGAATATATCTATATTTAATTTCCAATGATTTTCATGCTGTTTACCTACATTTTGGGTTCTTGTTCTAAACGCAGTGTTAAATCAGTCCATATAGCACATATGAAATTGTAAAACCACAAAACCTAATGGCCTCACACAGGAATGTGAAGTATGCGAGGCAAAGGAAACCAAGAGCAGCCAAAGGGGGGATTGATTTAATGTCAAATCCTCTCGTTTTAAAACTAGAGCATTGTGCATGCTACAGTGGATGTAAATGCATTCATGCATGCTTAGCATGCAATATGCATTAGTATCTGAGTGAAGAGTCTGTTTTGTGATGTGTTTAAGTGTTGCTTGTGTGCACGTCCCCCCTCTAAACAGAGCACAGTGGCTTCTTCCATAGTGGGAGGTGTAGTTCTTTGGAGAAGTCACCGCAGATCAATGAACTGAGCGAAACAGACGGGCTGGTCAAGCCGACTATAGCAAGCGTCCGTGGGATATAAACTGCTCATGCTATTATTTCTTCCCTTGTCTAAAAGATACGTCAAAGTGAGACTCTATGACAGCACTGCTCCGTCTCTATGGTTTATAGAGCCACTGATACAACTTTACCCTCCTGGATACACGAGAACGTACGCAATAGAAACCTTTGGTAGAAATTTATTCATCCTTCAGTGGATATTCGTTTGTTAAGGATGATTTTTGCTAATTCTGGACACACGTTGAGGACATCGCATAATCGTAAACAGGTAAAACCTTCTTTGACTTTAATTGTGGGCCTCATGGTTATTTGTTGTCTAAAGTTGGGTTTTAAAGTCATCATTTGAAATGATCCGGGCTAAGGTGTTTGTGGAAACTGCTATTGACACTGTTATTGTCATTTGTTCCATTGATGATTGATGGATGAAAGACTACTAGTGTCTAAAAGCAGTACTTCCATGAAACGAAATCCATAAAGAAAAGCTGTCATTGGTTCCCTTCCAATCAGATGCTCCCCTCCGATGGGTGTGTTTGTTGTGCTAGTGTTTAGTTTGATTGTGTTATGGCACCGGATCTCATTCACAATTTTATCACACCTTTCCCCTCTCCCAGTTAAACCCCTCCCACCAGTTTAAAAACAGGCCTCTATTTGAGCAAGTTTTTATGTGTTTTTCATGCACATCGATGTATCTTGCACTGATGGGAATCTACATTCACAGCCCTGCCTGTCTGTTCTTTTGATGGACTGTTTGGTTTCGCCGGTTAATCTGCTTTATCGTCCTGTAAAGGTCAAAAGTCACCGTGCTGAACACGAATGACACTCTTCATTAAATCCTTCATGTGCACTTTTAGACTTGAGCATGCCCATGCCATATTTCAGCCTTATTTTGCATTCAGAAATTTTTATGAGAATGTACAATATAGAAACAGAAGTCGAACGATAAAAGATCATTCATCCATCGGTTGTTATGGATTATTTGTCCAAATTCCGTCAGTGAGAACGTTGCATAATTGAAAACAGGTCAAAATCTTATTGTGGTTCCCATGGATATTTGTTCATTATAAAGTCTAATGCAGAAAACGTGTAACATTATTGAACATTATTTTTAGATTTTTCACTCTGTCTATTATTTTTAGATTTTGCATATAGAAAATGACATTTTTTTATGATAAGAGCGTACAATATGGAAACATTTGCTGGATGTGTATTCATCCATTGGTTGTTTTGGATGATTTTTGCCAATTCTGGCCACACTGTGAGGAGAAGAGGTGAAAATAATATTGAACTTTAACTGTTTTCCTCGTGGTTATTTCCAATAATGCAGGCTTTTGAGTGAAACCTCTAAAAGAACAAGTCCAAGTCAAATTTCAGCCTCATTTTCTTTATTCTTTTGCGTAAAGAAAATTCTAAATTTTAATCATGGAAATTTACAAAATAGAAGCATTTGGGGAATGTAGTCATCCATTGCTTGTTGTGGATATTGTTTAGCAAATTCTTCTACACAGTGAGGATGTTGCATAATTGAAAACAGGGAAAAATCTTATATTATAAAGCCTTTTGGATGAAACCTATAAAATAATATGCAAGTCAAATTTCAGCCTTATTTATAGAGTTTGTATAATGAAAATGACAAATTGTAATGATAAGAACATGCAAGATATAATACATTTCAATGTTTCTAATTTATATATCCTTTGGATGTTAAAAATATTTTTTGTGAATTCTGGCCACACGGTGAGAATGTTGTATAGTCATAAACAGGTAAAACAAAATCTTGTTTGACTTTAATCGTGGCCCTCATGCTCTTTAAATTGCAGTTATAAAGTCTTTTGGGTGAAACCAACATGTCCAAGTCATATTTCGGTCTTATTTTTAGGTTATGCATAAAGAAAATGCAAATGTCTATGATGAGAATGTACAAGATTGAAACATTTATCCATCCATTGTTTGTTAAAGATAATTTTTTTTTGCAAATTCTGGACACACATTGAAGTTTATGCATAATGGTAAATGGGTAAAAATCATATTTTGACTTTGATTGAGGCTCTCATGGTTGTAAGTTAGTTTTTTGGGTGATACCTGAAAGCGAACATGTCAGTCATTCTTCAGCCATATTTTTAGTTTTTGCATAAAGAAAATAACATATTTTCATGACATTACACACATTTCCCTTTCAAATTGTATTCACTTAAATGCCAAAAGGCTATGATATTTACTTATGCTGTATTTGTTGTAACTAATTTACATTGAAACATTAACAAATAATATATCTCAGTAACAACACACAATAATAAGGAATGATAAAGAAGCTGAAAAGTAGCGTCTGCATTACAATAATGAGGATTTATGCTACTGGTGTGTTTAATTTTAATGAAAATAAAATGTGAATGACATGCTCCCAGTGCGTCGCCTAATGATGAAATTTGATTTATCAGCAGATTGACTTCTTGTTAAAAGAGGAAGAGGAAGGGCTTGGTAGTCACTCGAGGATTATGCATATTTTCATAGGCTGTTTAGCAGCAGAGCTGCATCTCTCACAGGGTTAGGGCGGTTACTGGAAGTTCAGTGTATTTCCAGCGCGGATATGATGGGCTGGCTAGGTCTGCGCTGCTCTGATAAGAAGCCAGTCTCTCCCCGCCAAGCTGAATAGTCAAACAGATGTGAGATACAAACAGGCTTTGAGTTCCTAAGAAAAGCCTGTTCCACTCTGGGAATGTGTGGGTTTCAGTCGGGGCAGAGGACCTTCGAGGGGAAACACTGGCTTCTCGTCCTCAAAGATGTTCTTTGTCCACTTGCAGGCCGAGTTCTTGCCTCATTTCCTGTTTGCACGGCTGTTTCTCCAGTGCAAAGATCAGATGAGCTGTCTTGTTTTGTTTTTGAGGTCTGTCCTGACGTCGAAAAACAGACGAGGTGTTTTCTTGGGAAGTGCACGGATATTTATTTGAAGTAAATAGAAATGCGACACAGCTTTCGGTCTGATATAGGAAAATTCACCAAACTAATCCACTTTACTACTTTACGTGTCATGAACTGCAGTTTAGGATGTCCAAACGTGATGCTGTTTAAACCATTCACTTTGTGAGCGTTTAAAAAGGTTAGCACGCTTCAAGGACTTCCCTCTTGACCAGAAACGTGACTAACTGTGCCATTTTCCAGCGTGTCCTCTCAGAACGCTTGACTAATAGCATAAAGTCATTGTGCTTTACAGGAAGACAAGTTTATTTTCATCTAAAATAGAAACCAGGGACATTTTCTCAGAGATCAGGGAGGCAGTGACTTCTCCGAAAAAATTATAGGATGAGAATGCGATCTCCAAAATGAAGGAGGGAAATCATCATTACACAATCAACAAGAAACCAGTACTATGCATTTTCTAACGTTTATATTAACATACTAGTTATTACAAAAATGTCATTATTAATCATGTTTGACTGAAGTTCGTCAAGCATTTATTTTAACTGCTTTAAAAATTTGCAGTAGCCTACAAGAACAAAGCAAAAACAGTATTTCAAAAGTTGTTTTAATTACTCGTTTTTCACTATCTAGTAGTGACACCAAATAAATCATCTCTCTTGCCTTCCTTTAGCTGGTTACATTCACATTATTAATGTGAGCTAATGCATTTAGTATGGTGTGAATGGAGGCTAAAAGTGACAGCTTTATATTGTTTTATTGTATTAAATTCTTCTGAAGCAATTTAAGAAATGCTTTCAAACTTGAGTTCAACTTGATTAACTTTTATCCTAGCAAACAGGGAATGTTCTCAGAACGTTATGGCGAGGTTCTCTCAAAGTTATGAAGAAACGCTCTTCAGTAACGTCTCAAAATGTTACCGCAAGAATCGTCTTGATACATCTTTTTGTTTCCCTGAACCTTCTAGTTTTAGTATTTTAAAATGTTACAATTTTTTTCAGAACATTCCAAGAACATTCAAAAGTAACATTAGCGAAATGATACAATTGAATGTTCCTTTAACACATTCACATAAACCCAGAAGAAACATATTTAAAATTTGAGAAATGGCTTTCAGAAACAGCTGGGATGTGACTTAATTATGTATTAAAATGCATAATATTGGTTGTTTGCTAAATTAAGTATCTGTTCCTTATGCCTTTAAACCAGAAACCGTGTAATAACAATACTTTGCTGTTTAATTTCAGAAGCCTCATAGAAAGCGCTTTTATCACCCTGTTAAATGTTTAGTATCAGCAGTGTTGGAGCGATCCATATCGAGGCAGATTTAGATTTGCTTTTGACCTTTAATAATCCACCGCCGCCTTTTTAAACTCGAGCTTGTCTTATTTATCCAGTCTTGTGATCACTTCTTTACGCAGCTGCATTAGACAATAGCAGAAAGAGCAGCCAAAGGCTTGCCAGGCCTTTTCAATAGGACATTGACCCATAAATGCTGTCTTTGTTATGTAGACCTTCAATGAAATTCAGCACTACTGGATTTCCTGGAGCGCAGGTCTGTGGTTTTCAGCACTTGCCAATCTTGGTCATTTTCACTGCTGTCTCTGCTTTTGTGTGGGAATAAAAGGGAGAGTTCAGCCTAAAATTAAAAGTAGTCTTCATTTGCTCACATTAAACCTGTAAACAGGAGAATGTCCAAGCTCCTGTTTTCCATATTCGTGAAAATGGATTGTGATTTTTATATCGTCATTATCCAAAAAACCTGCAAACAGTAGCTTATATGATGGTGAGAAATATTACATTTCAGTCTGCTCTTCACACAAAGCTGTCACATGGCTTCAGAAAACAAGAAATGTTGCACATAAATCATATGAATTACTTTTAGCACGTAAGAAAGACAATAACACAGAGTCCAAGGAGGTTGGAGGTGCGTAAATTATAATAATATTGTCATTTGCGGTGAATTGTTCTTTTAATTGTGAGTCGATGTAAACAGCAATGCTAAGTGAAAGCATAATATAAAATAATATTCATCTAAACAAACCCTTGGCACTATTCCCAAATATTTAATTTAACATATACGCCTCATATGCATTACAAACCATGTTAATATGCTATTATATGAGTGTTGAACTCGATTTAGAGTCCTTTGCTCTCAAATGAAATCTTGCATTTGCATAAAAATTGCATAATGTGGAACATTAAAAAAAAAAAAAAACTGGTCTCAAATGATTTTCCTCTGCTAAGCCAAGCCATGTTACATGTTTATGTCTTTAGAAACTTGCGCATTCACTTTATTTTGAATCAGAATGATATCTATATCACATAATTCATGCAAAGATTGTTGCATACAATACATCAAATATTACCTCAATTTATTAAATTAGTTAAATAGATTTCAGGACTTCAGACGAAGACAGAAGTGGAAGATCAATGCCTTTTCCCAGTACTTATATCACTGTAAAAATGATTTTTCAAAGTCTCCACAGATTATTGGAACTATAAATATATCACTTCAGTCTTTCTAATTTTCAGTCTTTCTAATTTTCGGTGTGCCATTTCTTTCTAATTATTTGTGGAAATTTACTAGCAATTTGAGATAACTGCTCCAAAGTAAATCCAAAACCAAATTCTGTGAATAAAAAACAGACTTCAGCTTAGATCCTTTATAAAGGTGTTTTGGCTTTTGGTTGATGGAAAGATGATGAGTTCATGTGACATGAAATAATATCATGTAAAACCTGAACAACTTTAAGTTGGCTTGAGAAAGCCTGACCAGAAAGTTTGAAAAGTTTAGAAAGTTAGAAAAATTTGAAAATGTGAAAAGTTTAAAAAGTTTAAAAAGATTTAAAAGTTTAAGAAGTTTAAAAAAGACAGTAATTAACATATTGCTAGCATTACAAGCAAGTGACTACCATGTCATTAGCATGATTAGCAAAGTTGCTAGCATGTTGCTAGCATGATTATCAAGTGACTAGCCATGTCGTTAGCATGATTAGCAAGTTACTAGCATGTCTCTAGCATGTTTCTAGCATGATTAGCATGTGACTAACATGTTGCTAGCATGATTAGCATGTCGCTAGCATTATTTGCAAGTGACTAGCCATGTCGCTAGCACAATTAGCAAGTTACTAGCATGTCGCTAGCATGTTGTTAGCATGATTAACATGTTTCAAGCATGACTAGCATGCGACTAGCATGTTAGTTTGCTAGCATGTTTCTAGCATGATTAGCATGTTGCTAGCATGATTTTAGCATGATTAGCATGTTGTAAGGATAGATAGATAGATAGATAGATAAGAAATATTAGATAGATAGATAGATAGATAGATAGATAGATAGATAGATAGATAGATAGATAGATAGATAGATAGATAGATAGATTAGATGAGTTTGAATGAGTTTAAATTGATTAGCATCGAAGCTTGATTGAGTCTAAAGGGATTTGGAGCTTCGGTCATCTGAACATCCTGTCAATGAAAGTCTATGGGATTTTTATGATTTTTAATCTTAATTTTTATGAAAATCATCAGTCCAATCAGTTAGAAAAGATATAGCACACCCGGCGGGTATAGGCTGAAGAGCTGGGCTGAGTTTGGAGTCTGTAGAGTTAACGCTCTAGGAGGAGTAGCAGTTGCAAAATTTTGGGTCAGAAGAAGAAGAAGACGAAGAAGAAGAAGAAGTTTAAATAGGATTTCAGTAGGATAACAAATGGATTGTATTTTCACAATGAAGTTTCTGTTAGTTTCATGTTGGATCAGAAGTTGCGTAAAAAGCAGGATGGGAACACAGGGGGACAGTTTTCCTCTCTCTGGATCTCGTTCAGTGAACTGTCACTGCTGCATTCCAGAGATTCCGAACGCTTCCTCTTCCTTGTTACTTCCACAAAAGAGAGAGCGGGATAATCACAGTTGAACTGCGAGGGCACTTGAGCAGGAAGACCTCCGAAGCTCAGAACATCTGTGTCCATACAAACAGGTCGGAAATGATGTCTTTACCACACAAGAACTCCTTTATAGTGCGAAGAATGAAGCATTGCCGTTCAGAAATTCCCAATCATTTTCACTGCCGTTGGCCTCGCATTTTGGATTGAATCTGTTCTGGTTAAACGAAAGTTTGGAATGGATCTGCGTGACATTTACTCGATGTTTGTTGCAGTGGAGCGTCTTTTATTTGAGACTCTTTCATACCTGATAAAGCTTGAGTATTTTGTGTTGACTTTTGTTTTACATAGTTCATATTCCTTCCATTTTGCTCTCAGAAAATACTGGATTAAACGTGTACAAAACATGCACGATAAATCGCAGTTTCACCACTGTTATGACCAGAAAAACTTTATTGCATTCGTGAGAAATCGATCCAAAGTGCTAGTTTTCACTGTACAATGACTTAACTATTTCATGCCTGATAAAGCTTGAGTATTTTATGTAGTTGACTTTTGTTTTACTTCGTTCATGCTCCTTCACTTTTGCTAAATTTTGCATGTGTTCAGAGCATGCATGATAAACCACAACAATTTCACTATTATTATGAGCAAAAATAGCTTTATTGCATGCGTGAGAAATCAATAAAACTTTCAGGTTTTCACTGTACAAAGATTTATCAGTCTCTTTTATTTTTGAGTTCTTCGTGTTGTAGGCTTTTGTTTTAATAAAAAATATCTTGCAAAAAATGCAAATGCAAAAGTATATAACGTCCTGCTTGTGTTCTTTGTTTTAGATTGTGGTGAAACACTTTAATTGGAGCATCAAGTTGTTTTCTTAAAGTAAAATGTAATATTATAATCCGTGGAGTTGCATTGACATTGACATCGCAGGTTTTAATTTCTATTTCCAAATCGGTTCAGACTTTTTGTTATTGCATTAAATTTATTTAAACCAATGATCGAGTTTAAATAGTTGTCGGGAAGGTAGAGAAAGACACACTTGGATGATCTCTGGCTGTTCAGGAAAGGGTTAATATTGGTTCCTCATTGAGTTGCTGTGTGGTTCTTGATGATGGAAATGTGGCGAAAAAAAACATGAAGACCCTATGATATTAATGACATTTGAAGTAATACCCTGCAAACTATCGTGTTAAACAAAAGAGTGTATTTTTCTCAGCAAATCAGTTTAAAATGTGCATATGAATAAAATATAGATCCAAAGATGACATGTGAAGAATCTCTGATTCATTGGATGAGTGTTTCATGAGAGAATAGATTTGAAAGGTTTTACCTTAAAATGAAAATTACGAAACACACGGGTCCTTGAGGCAAAATCGTTTCCCGTGAGAAGTGGGACTTTGTGAAATTGTAAGTCTCTAGCTCACACGGTGTAGCAGGGCGGACGTTTTGAATGTTGCAAATTCAACCCAAATTATAATGAGTTTTTACCACATTCCTGATGATCCTCTTGAAGTTGTTGCAGACCTACCTAGAAATTAAATTCTATAGAACAAGAAGGATTCACCTGCATTGAGAGAAAACTAACAGCTTTGGGTCTGTTGCTTATCAAGCTCATCCAAACCTTCAACAAAAGTGTTCAGCGTGTAGAAACGTTCAGTGCCGCATTCGCTTCCTTTAGATTCCCGAAGCGTCTTCTCCATCAGCTGTGCTCCGAGGTCAGAGCTTCTGGCCCCTGAGGAGCCTCTTTATGCTGACAACTGCTTTCTGAAGAAGAAGAGACTGCACTGCAGATATGGATCACAGCGCTGCCAGATACCCATCCTCGCTCTGACTAACATGAGAAGAGTAGCATTACAGCCGAGGAGGTTCAGGAACAGATCCTCTTCACTATAGGTGTGGAGGGAAAGAGCGATTCATTGATTCCTCCAGCCTTAAACCATTCTTGTTTGATCCTCCAAAATTCAGAATTGGTTTTAAGTCATAGAATTAGTCATTATTTGCGGTTAGTCAAAAGCTGAACATTATAGAACAGGCATATTTCCTATTTTACGTTTTTTACGAGATTTGTGTTTAGCAAAATTCTACTTTTTGACAGATTTGCACTCGTGCACGTTTGCTGAGAATTTGAAATGTATCAAAATGTATCAAACTTTCCCGTTTGCTTTTATTCTTCTGTTTTAATGATCTATAAGTTCTCAAATTGAGCTGATGTTTGGAGTTTGTTCTTTTAGAATAGACTTGAAGTGTTTTTTCCTTTTTTCTTATGGTTGTAGAATTTGTAAAAGCAGCACTTTTTTATAATGACGCAATTATTATATATTTTTTTTTACCAAAACCAAAATGACCATTTTCATTCTGTCAGAAAGCTAAACTGAAAGGGTTTTATTAATAAAATTAATTCAGAGTAATGGTTACTGAAAACATTCAAAATAAAACGTATTCTGTTGGTGAGTCAGAACAGACATATTTTACATTTTGACATGTTAGTCTTTACAAAATGTGTGCATTAACCATTTTAACTTGCATGCATGCACTGTTGTTGAAAAATTGAATTGAATCAAAATTAGTTTCTGTTTCAAAATCAAATAAGCTGTAAGGGTCTAAAAGTGATCACATTGGTTTCCTGTTTTGCTTTTATTCTTAGGTTTTCTCTATAAGTTCTCAGATAAAGCTGATGTTTGGTGGTTTTTTATGCAGATTAGTCTTGGAGTTGTGTTTTTTTAGGGTTGCATAATCTGTAAAAGCATCACTTATTTGCAATGATGCACTGAAAATAATTTTTAACCAAAACCGAAATTACCATTTTCATTCAGCTAGAAACTGAAACCGAAATGGGTTTTATTCATAATATTCATGATTATTAATTATGTATATTGATAAGCATGTGCAAAACAAAACCTATTCGGTTGGCTGTCAGAAAATATTTTTTATATCTTACATTTTTGTGAATGAGATATATTAACTCGCCAAATGTCTAAAACCTTTTCAGAAGCTAAAATTTCACTTCTAAATGTATGTTTAATTGGCCTAGACCAGTAATATTTTACATTTCTAGTTTGCATTAAAATCTGCAGAAAGGGTTTAAACAGCAAAATGTGTTCAGATGAGCTTTAAATATTACGAAAACATCATCACAGTAGCCCAATGTAAAATAACAGCATGCAGGTTGGAGTAATGGAGTAATAATGTAAAACAATGTGTAAACAAAGGTACATCACAGTTGTTTAACGTCTTCCTAAGTGTGTTTCATGAACGCTGCAGTGTGACGAAGGTCTGGGCGGTGTTACACATTTCATTTGGATTTACTTTTTGCTTCTCTGTTTTCTTCGACCTTGTTCGTCTCTGACCACGGTTTGTTTTGTGTCCTTCCCTCCAGCCCCCTGTTGGCCCCGCCTTCCACCCGATGGCTCCGCCCAGTCCTGGCACCAACAGCAGCACCAATCACAGCAGCAGCAGCAGCAGCACAGCCGGCTGGGAGCAGCTCAGTAAAACGAACCTCTACATTCGTGGTTTACTGCCAACTACCACTGACCATGACCTGGTCAAGCTCTGCCAGCCGTGAGTACCACCCTACATCCACCTTCAGACGTAAATATTACGATCGAATACTGCCGGAAGGCTGAGAAATATCAGGATATTCTTTTCTTAGCTGCAGTATATCCTACAATCCTCATTAAAAGAGTATTGAAATACAGGATCAGTTGCAGGAATAGTTAAATGTCCTCCTCACCCGTTTGAGATGTAGATGAGTTTGTTTCTTCACAGGAACAGATTGCATTCCATCACTTGCTCTGCAGTGAATGGGTGCCGTCAGAATGTCAGAGTCCAAACAGTTGATAAAAACATCACAATAATCCACAGCACTCCAGTCACTGCAAAAGATCCATTGGTGAAAAAAGTGATGTACATTTCTCCAAATCTGATGATGAAACAAAATCATCTACACCTTGGATGTCCCGAGGGATGAGTACATTACCAGAATCAATTTTCATTTTTGGGTGAACTATAACGTTAACAGTTTTAAGAGATGTTTTATTTAATGTGGAGGAAGATAAGATGAAGAGCGTGGCCTCCAGCGTCCCGGTTTGCCCGGATGTGTCTCATTAAGCCCAGTTTCACTGCGAGACGGTGGCTCCTGGAAATGGAGATTGATTACTGTGGCCATAGGTCTAATGCTTACAAGGTCATCGTTGTAGTCGATTCTCAGTAGTTTCTGAATCAGTGTGCAGTTATTGCTTGATGAACGCTTCAACATGTGGTTGGTCTATCGATCAGAGGCTCTCTGTTCAGAAAGGGAGGCACATTATTGAGTGTAATAGCTTTGCTTGAGATCTAAGGTCTGGTTCGCACTCAGTGCAAGTTCAGCATCTGTGGCGTGGTGCCGATTATCACAGAAAACGTTTTGACTCATTTTTTTTTGTTTAAAAAATAAAAAGGCAGAAATATGTAAGCTTGTGTGTGTGTGTGTGTTTTATATCTTATTATCTTTACTGTATATGTTATTTATATCTAATATATCTTATAACATACTATAGTGTACATTTTATGCCAATACAAGCAATCAGGGAGTGTTATATCCGACTTATGTGAATTATTCAGTAACAATGTGTTTATTATTCAAGCTGTAAACTTTATCTATTAATATTCTATTAATTACTGTTAAGTTTTCGCCGTCTCTTTTTGGTGTCTAGTATTAAAGTAACCTACATTAGCTATGCACATTTGATGTTGTTGAATTTAAAAGATTGGATACAACTTTACACATTTTCACATTTTTATTCTCTCACACTAGTCTCATGTTAACATGTATAAAGTCTTAAATCTACTTATTTAATAATATCTAAAACTATTTTCTCAGGATGTATGACATATCGGAATCATATTGATTATCAGCTAATATGACAGATTATTTAAAAAATGTATCATTATCAGTGTATATTTTACATATATTGTCCAAATATTGTCTAATAGTGCAGGCTAATTTCTCGTACTTTTACATTTCGATTTCCCTCTAGTGCTCTTATCTTTAGAAAATGTTTAATTTTAAAATTAGTAGTTACATAACCAATGTAATTAGATCGTTAAATGCAATCTTAACAAATCTAAAAAATATTATTCATGCATAAATTCACTTGCAGCATCTAAACAAGTAATTTTCATTTACATTTATAAATGTATTTATTAATATAGCTTTAATATGGGAAATATTTTGATTATTGGCCATCAGATAATGAATTATTGGTTATCAGAATATTAGTTATTTGTTAATATTATTATTATTATTTAAATGTATCATAATCAGTCTATACTTTACATATGATTCCCAATATTTAATTGTACATGCTAATTTCTCCTACTTTTATATTTAGATTAGGTAGCATCTTACATTAATTACATTAACAATTTTAAGTTAAGTTTTAGTCTTTAATAAACCTGAAAAATAATTTAGATTTTTTTTTATGTCTAAAACAATTGATTTTCCTTGTTTCGTTTGTAATATATCACACTTTTTCAGTTTGTGGCTTCTACACTTTGGCATTTCTTGCTGCTAATCATAAAATCTTCGTCAACAAAAAAACAGTATTTTGGTCCATTCTCATGGTTTTTAAATAGTTTAGTTGGGTTTAATTTATATATTTATAAATGTATATTTTGGTAGAATTTTAAAATGGGCCATTAATTGATTATTGGCCATGATATGATAATTGTTGGCTGATTTGTATCAGCCAGAATTTGAACATTAGTGCACTCTGTATATTTTTGTGCACTACCGTAAGTGTATTAAATACTGTTTTTTATAAACTAAGGGATTATGCAACAAATAATTATCCCACAAATGCTGTCCATTGCGCTTCACTTTGATTGAACCCGAAACATTTGTCACTTGCAGGGTTTTGTAGGAGTATTTGGGACGGTGTTGGATAAATAAAGGGCCATTGGCCGCTCTCTGGTCTTAGTTTTGTAATCTCACTCATCATCCTGGCACTGCGGCTCAGGGAACGCTCATATTTCGGTCATTGTGTGTCAAGGGCTGCTGGGTGACTTTCCCCTCTAAGAGGTCTGGGATGAATGCCATCAATAAAAGATGAGGCATATGCTGCGTCTCTCTGAGCCTGTTGGGTGATATAAGTGATTTTCCAGCAGAATCAGAGGATTCCTGTGAGCGAAGGCACTAGAAGATTGACAGATCCACCACACTGCTTTACTGCAGACTCAAATGACACTTATGTTATGAACAGAAGAAGAACATGGTGTTGTGAGTCTGATTTTGAGTGGGTGAGATGACCAAACGCTATACGTAATTACATTATTATATCACAGGATCTAGTCATGTTTGCTGAATTCAATGCAATTTATGAATAAATAGTTGAATTCAATTGACTATCTAGTCTGCTCATTTCATCGCGTTTAACCACAGCTGTCATCGGTTTGATTATCTGGCGGTGGCAGCAGATATGTGATCAGATTTCTAATTTGAGGCTATATGATGTCGATTCTGGCACCCAACATCACAAGATGATATTTTAAGATCCTTACGTAGCCGAATCTGCACTGGTTTGAGTAGGCCGCCTCCAGTTTTCCCTTTGTTTTGACGTCGGCTGACCCTAGTTACCTGTGATTGGCCTGGCCGTGCGTCACTCAGAACACAACAGGCCAATCAGAAGAGAGGCTCATGAATATTAATTACACAGGCTAAAATCGACCTCTTCTTAGCAGAGCTCCTGAGAAAGGAGCTGTACAAATATAATGAGATGGTTTTTGGTAATTACACTGCAAATATATATTCTTAAGGACATCAAAACTTAAAATAAAAATCCAGAAAAGTGTACAACATGGGACCTTTAAATAACACACGAAAGGTGCTTTGTTTTGTTTTATTATTATCATTTTTGCAATTTCATTTCATTTTTCAAAACACAAACTTCAAATGCAATGTGCTTCATATCATTTGATTATTATTAATTTTTTATATTTGGTTTTTGTTTGGATTTGAAACCTTAAATTAGTGCAAAAACAGCTTCACATTATGAAACAGTTGGAAACGAATCTACATTGAAAATGATTTGAAGCACATCAGCACTAAACACTACTTTTTGTTATGCAAAACACTCCTCAATAACAAGTTCTTCCTCTTGATTTATTTAGGACACATCCCGCTTTGAATTTTTGAGCACTCTATATTTGTTCTTTGCGGTCACATGTAAATTGAATAAAGCAGTCCATCCAGCAGATCATCATGTAAAGGGTGTAGAAAAGTATTCAAAAGTGTGTGGTCGTTTTGTTTGTATCTTTTTCCCACCCGGCTCAAACTCTTAAGAACAAGCTCTAAGAATGTTAGAGATGGATCGTTTCAAAGGACCACAAGGTTTGTTTTGGTGCATCACTGTAGCAGAAGCACAGAATGATCCAGTTACTGAACCACGGATGGTGACTGGATGAAAGACCACCGATGTGACTTTGAAGTCTCAGTTTCCTCCTCCGAGCCCTTCATCAAACTTCCTCCCACTAATGTGCGTGCAAACACACACACACACACACACACTTCTTAGGAAAAACATGGCCATTTTGTTTCCTAATTAGAATCTGATTATTAAACAATAAAAAGAAGGACTCAACTATATGTATATCTGTGCTTTCTCTGCCTATATATATATTTGTATTTGTATTTGTATATATACATCAATATGCATTTACATTATTTAATTATCTTCTTAATTAATATTTATGTAGTGATAAATAATAACTTTATATGTATATATATATTTGTTATAACCTAAAATACATAAGAATATGTTGGTTTCCAGTAAAAATATTGATATATATTCATGTTTATTTATTTATTATTATTTATTTTATTTTTAATGTATATATATATTAAAAGTTAATATAAGTTAATATATATAATAGTTAATATGTAACCTATTTGCTTAATAAATACATGCATTTTCATTTTCATTTAAATAAATATTGATATATATATATATATGACATCATGATTCTGTTTTTCATTTATTTTAGTTGCTAAATAAGTACTATATAATTTAAATATAATGCATATTATAATAATGTTTTATGACACCTACAAATATGTTGCTTACCACTGAAATGATTGATATCTATATTAATATTGATATGTAATGTATAGCACAACACGTATACTTATTTTTTCAAGGCAACAGAGTTACCTTTACATGCATTCATCGACTCATGATCTTATTTTTTAGACTTGAGAAATCTTCAATTGTAAGCATGTGGAGTAATTGGGAGTGAGCTAATGTGTCACATTTATTGGGACAATACTATTCAATGCGTAGGCCAATGTCTTTGCTTCTTTTAGAAATCAGCTTTTGATTTTGCATCACTGCAAATAACATTTCAAATCTCAGACTGCATGTCTTGTGATGTTCACAGGTCTGTCCTCAAAGGAACTGAATCAGCGTCTTTAATTAGAAAGCTGCTGCGGTTTAAAGAGAACGGCTCAGTTCATGCATGGCTGTGACTGAGGCTCTGGATTAGTGTTGGGCTTTTCAGTGGTGTGATCTTCTAACCCTTCACTAGATTTAGCTTAATCTCATCCTGATGCCTAGAGCGACTTGTCCTTTAACCTTTGGGATGTAACCTTTTCCAGGTCACTTCCCTGGGAACGATATGAGGTCAGAGATATCAATGTCATAACTTGAGGTTATGGAGCTTTGAGAATCAAATAAAATGACCATGAAACCTCAGATCATTGTGCTGAGTCGATCCTCCATTCATTGGCTTCAGACGACTGCTGATATAATACTCTAAGGGCTGTTTTATAGTTTTATATGCTTCAATATTTTTAAGCCTTTTGATGAAATTCTGCATCTTGATATTTTTGTATTTCCTCAAACTGCCTGCTTAAAAATGATTTTTTAATGTACTTATTTACTTATTTATTTCAGCCATCAATAGTCAAACAGTCACTATTGCCAAATAGATTGAAATTGAAATGACTAATATCAGCAAAATTCAGCTATTACACTCTGGGAGTCACTTTAATAGATTTGCAAGCCGTTAAATTAAAAGTGCAGTTTAACTTGAAGAAACTGTGACAGAAATATAAGTCTATTTTACAGTGGAATGTATTTCTTACTACTAATACTACTAATAACATTATTATTAAAACTTTATTTTCAAGGAATAATAAAAAACGCATTTCATGGTCCTATTTAAAAAAAAAAAAAAGTATATATATATATATATATATATATATATATATATATATATATATTATTAATTAAACTAATATTAATAATTAACATTTATTTTATTGACAAGTTAAAATTTGTATTAAACCATTGAAATGTAATCCAGAACAATTTAAGAGAAAACACAGTATTTAGTGAATTTATAACACCGAATTTGATAAAAAAAAAAAAAGTATGTCATAGGGCCCTAAAAATTAGATTTTTTTGTTACTAGTTTAATAAATTGCTTTTAACTAAGTTTCATGATTTCAATCAATTAGACATGTTTTTTAATGAATAAATGTTATTTTAACCATTAAGACAGAGTCCAGAAAAAAAAATTAATCCAGAAAAATTCCAACTGAAAAAAATAATAAAATACAGTAGAGCCCTATAAATTCAATGTAGATGTGGATTATCATTAAATCCAGCCAATATACTTATATAACAAATACATAAATCAATTATTTAAAAATAATAAATAGCATAATAAATATTTTATATTTTATATCTGTCTATCTATCTGTCTGTCTGTCATTTTATATTTATATTTAGGTAGAAAGCTTCTACCTATGTTTTACTGAATGTATAAAAAAAATCATGATAACTATGCTTATGAATTTCTGTTGGGAGGATTTTACTCCCAAAAAAAAACATAACAAAACAAAACAAAACAAAAAAACACTTAAAGTAAGCACATGTAAGTCATATTCATTGAAATCAGAGGATATGGCTTTCAAGACCCTTTCACCTTTGTTCATATCCAGACTAGAACAGATTAAAGAGCATGTCCTTAAGGAAACGCTGTCTATCTGTAAATGAGCCAAAACCAGGGAGGACAAATTCCTCAAACATTTTTCAATGGTCGCTGTACACTGTGTCCTAACCAGACGTGGTGCAATAATGAGACGATATAAAAGCAAACTCTTCCTGGTTCATCTGAGTTTGTCTCTTGTCCTGTCACTCAGGTTATTTTCCTGCTTGTGTTGTCATCCAATGTCAAATTTGTAAATGACTTTATAATGCTGTTTCCTAAAAACTGTGATTTGACTAGTTTCACAATCGTACCTGATTGCAAATTGCCAGGTTTGTGTGCATCTATATCTAAATGCATTTTTTGAGTAAATAAAAAATTAAATTTTCCGAGACCGTACATTTTCAAAATCCTCTCGAACGACTGGAAAAGTCCTGGATATTCAGTAGTCAAAAAGTATGGGAGCCTACATGAATTAAATTGTAAATCTATACAGTTTTCTAAAATACCATCACTGTTATATTGTGCATCCCTTGTTAATCTCTACGCGTTTAAATCACAAATAGGAAGTCTGCTGATGTTTGCTCACGCAGCCCTGAGCTCTTACTATGGAGATCAATAAACTCCTGGTGAAGTGAAACTGGATCTCTATAATGGGATCAAGACTGGGCTTGAAACGGCAGGTGAAACACCAGTCACATTGTTCCTCCTCTCAGGAGCGTCATTCTATCCGTCTCTCTGTCTCTTCTCCACCGTCTGGCCTCTGCAATTCAATTCTAATAGATTTTCAGTGCGAGCTAATGGAGAGGCGGCCTATCAGGACAGGTTTTTCCTCCTGATGGCCTCATCGTTTTCCGGTAAACCGGACGATGAAGCACATAAAAAGAGCTATAAACGCTGTTGTGCTGTCTCTGTGGACAGCAAGATTAATGAATGGCATTTGTCAGCTTTTCATAACGTGTTCGCTCTCTTACGAAACCTAAAGGAAGGCATAAGATGCCGCCTTTTGGCTAATTCTAATGCATTTGATTCAATATCTGTGTGTGGTGCATATACTTCTGTTTACAGAGCGCTACAGTCACATTCATTTCCTCCAGGAGAATTGATTTTGAACAGTAACTTATAAGTCATTAAGACAGACCTACTGTGAGCTATGAGGTTGTTAATCGATGCTATATCTTTTTTCCGAAGCCATTAGCCACGTTATTTCAACTTATTTTTAAAACAATGGTATTTAACATCAGAAATCCTGGTAAAAAACTACATTACCCATGATTCTGCAGAGAAATCTCCATCGAAACAAAAAAAAAAAAAATCGCACTTCAGCTCACACTAAACATTCAAACTTCTATGTGTTTGTATTTTATATATATATATAATATTTGTGAATTCTAAATGCTTAATCCTTACATCAGTGGTTTGAAATTTGTCCATTTTTATATCAATTGTCATTCACAGTGCTTCATGGGATTGTAGTTCTTTCCCACACTAAAACTATCATGTATAGTCTTGTACCTTTGTCTTTCTGTCCAGTTTTCAAACACCAATGTTTTAATGTTTTAATTCTCCTTATAGCTATTTGATTTGGTTCATGGCTTTTACTGCTTTAGCAAAGACTTTTATTTTAATCCCAATGGGCAAAACAAATGTGAAAAAATACTTAAACTATTGCTTCTAACTCATGACAATGTGTAGGCAAAGAGACACATTTGCAAAACCATGTGTATACTAGATTATTATTTAGTTATTTATCAAATGAAAATAATTCATTCATTCAATATTCAGTAATATTAATTTATTTAATGTTTAGTAAATAATAAAAAAATGAATGTTAATGCAGTTAAAGAGAAGCATTTGTAAAATGTTTATTTATGTATGTATATGTATGTGTATGTATATGTGTGTGTGTGTGTGTGTGTGTGTATATATATATATATATAGAGAGAGAGAGAGAGAGAGAGAGAGTGAGAGAGAGAGTGAGAGAGAGAGAGAGAGAGAGAGAATAAAGTTCACAGTCTTTCTCTCTGATTTTCAAGCACTTTTTTGCTTCAAATCAAAGTTTGTAATGTTGTGAATCTCATCGTAGCTGGTTGGTTTGGATACAAAGCCTGTCAAACTCTTTAACAAAGTCTTTTTAAAAATCCCCGTGAGAAAACTACTTCAGGAACCAAGATGCTGAAAGAATCTCCTGAGTGTCCCTGAAAGCTTTTTCTGTCACTTAACGCTTTCAAGCTTTTGATTTGAAGCACGGCTTCCATAAGCGGCTCAGGAAGAGGACGAGGAAGATGTGAGTGAGATCCTGGTAATTGATTAATATTAGGTCAATTGGTGCAAACTCTTCATCCCCCAGAAGAATCGGAGCGTGATGTCACTGTGGCCCCGGAGAGACTGGCTCAGGCTTTAAGAGTCATCTGCTGTAATTGGATTTCAAATCTCATGAAGTCGTTCCCATTTGGTTATTAATTGAAAGTGCTTAATGACCCTTTTATCTGTTCTTGCCATTGGTGGCTGTGACTCGTGAGGTGGGATTGGTGCCCGTGCTGTAAGGTCAAAGGTCATGTTTCCACTCACATGTGCCTTGCAGCATTCCACTGCAGTTTTATAACCTCCTCATAAATCAGTCACATTTCCCCCCAAGGACTTCTTTCCCCGCTCTGTTCTCTCCAGAGACGCCTTCTCCTGCAGTGCAAGTGGTTTTAGTTTCAGATTATAACCATGGTACAAATATGGTAACGTTCAAACTGGCCCTTTTATACCTGTGTTTTAAAATTCTTAACGCATCTTTGTTTGTTCTTGTTGTAGATATGGAAAAATCGTATCAACCAAGGCCATCTTAGACAAAACCACGAACAAATGCAAAGGTACGTACGTTTATGTTCTGCGCTCTGATATATGTGGCTCAGAATCTGTGAAGTTTAGACTTTTGCCCTAAGATAGGATGTCAATGCTTGGTTCAGAAAATTCAGAATCATCACATTGTATGGTTGTGCCCAGCTTTTAATTAAAACAGATCCTGAAAATGGCTTTTATGGCTGAGATAATGAAAGAACGCAGCTGATTTTGCAGTTAAGTGCTGGGTATAAACCCTACTCATTTTCTACATGGAGAAAATGATTTTAAATAATATTGTTTTATAGTTAATAATTACTGGAAAAAATATTCCAGATCCAAGGCTGGCCGTTGTAACTTTTTTCTTGAAAATCTGAGAGAAAAAAAAAATCTGAATTGTAAAATATAAACTTAAAGTTGTGATTTTGTAACTTGCAATTGAGAAGATTTAAACTTTAAATTATGATAATAAAAATTAAATACAATTTTAACTCAGAATTACAGGAATAAAAAGTTAGATCTTGTGAGATTTAAACTCAGAATTATGCGAATCAGAGTCAGAATTATGAGAAGCAAAATTAGAATTGTGAGATTTAAACTCAGAATTATGAGAAGCAAAATTAGAATTGTGAGATTTAAACTCGGAATTATGAGAACCAAAGTTAGAATTGTGAGATTTCGGAATTATGAGAACCAAAGTTAGAATTGTGAGATTTAAACTTGGAATTATGAGAAGCAAAGTTAGAATTGTGAGATTTAAACTCGGAATTATGAGAAGCAAAGTTAGAATTGTGACATTTAAACTAGGAATTATGCGAATCAGAGTCAGAATTATGTGAACCAAAGTCAAAATTGTGAGATTTGAACTAAGAATTATGCGAATCGGAGTCAGAATTAAGAGAACCAAAGTTAGAATTGTGTGATTTAAACTCAGAATTATGAGAACCGAAGTCAAAATCGTGAGATTTGAACTAAGTATTATGAAAATCAAATTTAGAATTGTGGGATTTAAAGTTAGAATTACAAGAATGAAAGTCATGCAAAAGACAAAAAAGTCAATATTTTTAATTGTGGCAGAAACAGGCGTCCATACATTCCCATCAAAAGCATTGCAATATATTACATGAGTGCGTGCAAATACGAGTTTCTCATCTATGAGCACACTTATGTGTTGTTTGAGTGTTTATGCATGCACTGGTGTGTGTGTGAGTGTGTGTTTGCACGCACTACTTTGCGTCATTGTGCAGCTATGCTGGCGTGGGTGTATCAGGCCTCTGGGTTTGTTCCAGGCCTCTGTAGCCCAGGATCTGGCTCCGTTCCTGGTTTGGCACCTCGAGGGCACGACTGCCCCAGAGCTTGTGGTTTAGTCACAGCGCTGTGGATTATTTATGTGCTGAGTAATTTCAGTCAGGCCCCTTTCAACCCAGCCGAATTTAAAGAAGGCGGATGGAAAATATTAACCCAGAGTATCACGGTGATGCACAAATGCAAATGATCTAAAGTCACTGAGCGACTGACCCAACCCATTGTTTAACCAGCAGAGCCTTTCACTTTCACATTAAACTGGCCAACACTAAGCTGGGCGATACTGTATATATTGTATAGTTACGACATGATTTTGCCGGAAATGTAAAAATAAGTTTTCTATTTGACAAATGATTCTAGTATAGACTAGTTTTACAGTTTACGTTGATTGAGTCTGGTTAAAAATGTCAATAAATACTTAAAATAATATTAGAAATAATAATAATGTTTGCATTTTTGTTTTTGAGTATCATATTTGATACATCAGGCTTTAATGGCTCATATAGTATGATATAGTAAGAATATGGAGGAAAAACACCTACATTTCAATCAGAGACCCAAACTGAGGAAAAACATGCAATTTGTTGCAGATGCTGATATTTATATGGACTAAAGTTAAGATGAAATCCTGATGCTTGTTATGTAAATCAGTGAGATCTTTATAACAGTACAGCAGACACTTGCATATAGTATTAATAAAGTACTTGTCATAACGATTGAAATATAAATAAACATTCCTCAAAAGCCTGAAGATCATATTTGATACTCACATTTGAATATAATTTTTCAAAAAAAAAAAAAAAAAAGATGGGTAATCAAGTCAAAAATTACTGAAAAAATTAAGTGTTCATCTTGAAATGTTACTAACGATATGAAACATTATTCTTACGTTTAAAACTGATTAAATGAATCACTCAACAGCACTCTCGTGTTTCATATATTAAAATGCTTTAGTAAAAATGTGTGGGAAAATGTTCCTTTCTGTATATTGTTATATTGATAAATATAAATGCATGATGGTTCCACTCTCAGAGCAAATCCATATACAGTATATTATCAAAAGACTATCATTATTAGTTGTGCGGATGGATCCTAGCTGTGTTTAGTGAGTGTTTCTTTGTCACATGTATTTCAGCTTTTACTCAGGATGAGCTGCGTTTGTGGTTTAACCTGTTGGCTGATTAAATATAGCAGCAGTTACACAAGAGGAGTGTGAAGGGTGGAGCTGAACGCAAGGACTTATCTTGGATCCACTTCCTCATGTCCATTTAATTGTTCTCATTAGAGGAAGCAAACACTGATAGTGCAGCACTTCTCTAACTCCTGGCTCTCTGATATATGACTCACAGCACACTTACAGAGATGCTTTCTACAAGCAGAGCTTTGCTTCCTCCTGCGGCCATTAAAGTGTGTGTGTTCGCTGGCCATTTGTGCCTCAAAAAAACATCAGTGTATCCATTAGATGCTGTCATTTCAGATCTTCTGAGCCATGCATCTTGATTTTCTGGTTATTATTATTATTATTTTTTTTGTAAATTATGTAATTTGTTGTTGATTGGGATTTTTTGAGCTGATCACCGATCACCTAAATGTTTGATAATGCAGTGCATTTTTGTTTTAACAATGGGACAATTGTTGCACTTTAGCTTACACACAGCACAAGCCTGATTTTGTGAGCCGAATGTGAGGTGGCCTTATGTGTGCGAGCTCTGAGTGTGCATGAGCGTACTGTTTAAACACTGGCAAGGCTTAAAAAGAAATGCAAATTCTAAACTTTAGTGACGATGCAGCACTGCCTCGATTGAGCAAGTGACAATTCCTGTGTCAACTGTGTAACAGGTTAGCAACTATTGTTTTGGGAAACCTACCCCAGCTCGGTTATAGTGCAGACGCAATGTGGCGATTAAAAAAAAGATGTGGATTTTATTTTATTTTATTTATGTATGAGAATCACCACTGAGAATAAACAGGAAAAATATGCAAAACAGAGTATGTAACGCAAAAAAGTATGCAAAATAATGTGAATATTTAATAATTAATAATTCATTATTGATTAATAATAAATATAACGTTATTATTATTATTAGTAGTAGTAGTAGTAGTTATTAAATATTTATACAGTTATTATTATTACTAGTAGTCGTATTTATTAAGCATTTATAAAATGTTTATTGGTCTTAAATGCATTCACTTTAAAAAAAATAAAAAAATAAATGAATAATATTAATACATATCCTTATTATTAATCACTATTAATTGGTCTTATAAATGTCTATTTATTTATTTATTATTATTTCCTTATTTCTCTTATTATTACTATTATCATTATCATCATCATCAAACCCATGTTTATTTATTTCTCATTTTATTTCAGACTGAAATCTAAGATGGGTATCTTTTAGTCATGAGATTCACCCTGTTACCGTAGTACACCTTGTTTCTTTAGCTCAAAACTGTGTGCCGTCTCTTTAAAGCTGTGTCACAGCTCATGTTGTGCTTGTGTTTCTCTCAGGTTATGGCTTTGTAGACTTTGACAGCCCTGCTGCTGCTCAGAAAGCCGTCAGCGCTCTGAAGACCAGCGGAGTTCAGGCACAGATGGCAAAGGTAAGAACACACCTGTTTCTCCTGTCACCTGCAGCGAGATCCGTCTGAGTCATGTGACGTCAGCAGACGGTGATGTCAGAGGCAGATGCCTGAGAGTGTGAGGAGGACACACCTGTACAGGTGCAGCATCCAGACGTGCCGGCCGACCGGTTGAAAGACAGGAACATGTCCAGATCACGTTTCACCACTAAAATTAACAGCCAGCATATTATATAGAAATTATGTTTTTCTATAAAGTAAATGAAGACCGTCTTCTAGATTTTTAAGATAGTGATGCATTACAAGGAATTCTTAATTCCTTATTATTCTATTGCGAATAATAGGAATTATTTTTGTTTTAAACGGATTCATTTTGGTAGAATTTGGGATAATATCCACTCAGGTGTAATGAAAATAATATCATACTGCACAATTAAGTTTATTTTACAATTATGTTGCAATTACGCACAGTTATAATTTCTTATTCTGGAATTACAAATTATATTAGAAATTATTCATTCTATAAAGAAAATTGTGATCATCAAGATATTTTTGCATTGCCATTTTTCTGGCAATGAAACACATTTTCTGCCAAATTCCCATTATTGCAAACACATAAAAAAATATTTTAAAAAAGTTGAATTTTATATATGTATTTTTTGTTCGGCCGTAAATTTAGGCTGATTTTCATAACCCAAAAAAATTAATGTTTTAATTACATTAATTATTAAGCTCATTAGTAATAACTGATTTTAAATCCCTCTAATGAATCATTTTAAAACACCTGGAATTGTTTTGGTAGAATTTGAGAAAATGCATTTGGTTGTAATGAAAATAATATCATGCATAAAAGCCATAAAGCGTTGCATTTGTGTTGCATTGCAGTTGTGTAGTTTACATTACTGCGCTGAAGAAAAGGAAGTAAACAATTGGAGGTTGTCATGGTGAATGCTTGTCTGTCTGAAGCCTATAAAGCCTCAGTCAGGGTGTGTCTCACTCGTTCACATGAATCAGGGACGCTCAAATCTAGTGAGCATTTCAACGGTCCTCACGCCTTCTTGCCCCAGTTTTATTTCCATTTAAATTACATTTTTTGTTAGACGAGCCTGGAGTTTTTATGTTGAAGAAATGCAAAGACAACTCATATTGACTTAGGTTTATACTGAGGTTTAAGGTTGTTGTTAAAGTTAAAACTAAAACCATAAAAAAAAAATGTTACTTGAAACGATCAAATATATAAAAAACTTTGTTGTTTTTCAGCTAGTTGCCAAGACATGTCATTTTTATGTCTGGAAATAACCATTTAAGAGCAGAGTCATGTTCTTTAATAAGACTCAAGAAATAGTTCACCTATAAAATTAAAGTTTTGTCTTTCTCCGTGCACAGTGCATTAGAAATGGAGATGCTCGGGCGAGAGTCATGCATTTGTCATGCTCTCGTTCTGATGCATACTTCTTGGCTTGTTGTCCTTGGATGTATCTTCCTTTCACCTTGTTTATGATATAGGAACAGATGGTTAGACATTAATATCTCAGACAGGAAGCCTCTGGAGTAACCTGGTGACACAGCACTGTGTCTGAACCCTGCTCTCTGGCTTTGTTTGCGATGGAAAACTGGCTTTTAATGTAAGCATGTCCTTTATACTTCCAGTGTTTTATAAAAATAAAAATGTGAAACACAGAACACATTATGCAACAATAAACCTTGCAAACAGTCTTATACTGCATTGCTGTCACATGATTTCATTACGTTGCATGCTTAATTCGGTTATCATTATCAAAAACTGCCTTTTAGATCTGATTTTGTTAAAAATTGCTGAGATGTAGATGAGTTTGTTTCTTCATCAGTACAGATTTGGAGAAATCACTTGCTCACCTGTGAATGCTCTGCAGTGTATGGGTGGATTGATAAAGCCTTTGAAATGTTTTTGTGTCCATCTCCTGACTTGTGCATGTGCGCAACTTTATCCCGGAGATCTTTTGATTGTTTGCTTCAGTTGCACTACCAAGGACTGAAATGCTCCAGAAAAGTTATTTATATGCAGAGCTGATCTAAATGGCTAGAGCTGATCACAGTTGAAACTCAAATGGCTTTGTGTGCCATTGAGAAGGTGAATTAGTTACACCTGATTGAGTTTACAAGTCATTTTTAGGAGGAAAGATGATCAGTTTTTCATGTTGCACTGAGTAAATACAGCTGGATAGAACAAAAACTGTCTTTCTTCATTTCAGGCTGCCAAGCAACAAAATGTGATCATTTTAAAGGGGGTTGATTTTTTTTCTTTGGCCACTGAATATACTGCAGGAAAAGTAAGATTAGGATGCTATTCTGAACACAGTATTCTTACACTCTCACATATGCCCATGCATTCTCGTTCACACATATACACTTGGTTTTTTTCTCCTACTTTCTCTCGTACCATCTGTGTCTGACACACACGTACTCCACACATACATATTGAGTGCTTTTTTCTGTCACATGGTTCGTGTTGAGTAAATTGTTAGCAGGTGACACACATGCAAGCCCACACACAGTGTTTGCTACACTGCTATTCCAGTTCATACTAGTCTAGTGCGATATTTCAGACTTGGTTTTTTAAAGATTGGCTGATTTATATTGTGTTAGGGTTACTGATGTGATCAGCTGATAGGGATGTGTATGTGTGAGATTGATGGAAAGGGAAAAGCACCTTTTTCCTTAGCGTCTGTACACTGATATCAGCGTAAAGCTCTTAATGTCTGACCTGAGAGATGTAATTCAGCATTGCGTGCCGGCTCAGTGTCACAACGTTCCAGCGCTGAGCTGATTTCCATGTCCTGTAATCCTTTTCCATAGCTCTGTCCTGTAATCTGAGAGCCGATGCACCAGCCCCGCTTAATTGTTTTTTAATTATTCTTTTTAGAGCACATTTTGGAATAATAGTCATAAAAATGTCATGAAATAACACAAATGGAATTTTGGAAATTATGCACACTTGGAACAAACTATATCTTTATATCTTGAAAAATAAAGTCACTTAAATAAAACTAATTTAATTGAAACTACTTAATTTAAGCTAAATTTCACGGATTTCTCATTTTAGTTTCGTTTAATTTGAAGTGCTAAAATAACTAAACTAATAAAAAAATAATTAAGCATATAGACATATTTAAAAATGAAGAAAACAATAAAATTACTAGATTTTTACTCAAATTAAAGTGAAGGCAGAAAATAAAAATAAATGAATAATAACTATAATAGCATATCAATGTTACTAAAAAACACTGCAGCTAATCCAGTTTATTTTAATGAGATTTATTCAGATTTATGAGGAAATTCATTGACCGTTTATATTTGTGTACAAAATGCACGTATATTATATATTATAATGTCAATATAATTCATGATTAAATATATATTTATATTTTATGTATTATATATATTTGGTTGGTGCAGGAAATCTCGTCTACACACCACTGCTGCATTTATTTGATCAAAAATACAATAAATACAGTGATATTGTGAAATATCATTACAATTTTAAGAAGCAGTTTTCGATATGACTATATTTTAAAATGTAATTTATTCCTGTGATCAAAGCTGTATTTCCAGCATCATTACTCCAGGCTTCAGCGTCACATGATCTTCAGAAATCATCAAGAAACATGATGATTATTATCTGTGTCATTAGTTGAAAACAGTTGTATTTTTCTGGAAACCGTGGAATATTTTTAATTGATTGACAGCAGCATTTATTTGAAAAAAAAAAACATTTTTATTTACAAATTTAGCCTTTACTAAATGCCTTCACTGTCACTTTTGATCAGTTCAATGCATCCCTGCATTTAATGCATTTTTGAATTACAATTCAGCATATTTTAGTCAAGTATTACATATTAATTAATGCTGTTTTGCTTCCAGAACCTTTTAAATAAGATTTTGCGTATGGCTGCTGTAACCCGAGCCTGATGAGCCGAGGTAGCACTGGTATGTGGCTCTGATATTAGGTTTCGGTCGGGGTAAGTCTGTTTAAAGCCACGCCAGCGTTTTACTTCTCCCTCTGGAGCAAGCCAAGCACATCGTGTATTTATTTGCCTTTCAAAAACGGCCCATAAAACACCCGCCATTAGCTTCAGCGTCCATCCTTCAGTGTTTAGTTTTGGGGATTGTCATAGCACTGTCAATAGCTATTATTTTTTTTAAGCCGTGTTCTACGATGACTCTCCAGGATCCCCAGTGCCTGTTATTACTTTAGTAATTTAATCCCGCCTCTCCCTTGTCTTCTCTTTGTTCTGCTCATTTTTCCTCCATCTCTTAGGGGTGGAGATTGAACGCAGTAGGATGTTAATGAATATTAATGTTTTGTCCCCGGGGAGAGTCTCTCGCTCGCTCTCTGCTCTGTTTCTGCTGATGGAAGGGAAACCACGGCGGGAAATCAGTCGAGGTTTCTCTGCTTGTATTGGGGGTGACCGAGAGCCGCATGCAAACGAGCCTCTCATCAATATTAATGCTCACCCTTTATTAGCTGGAGAGTCAGGAGAGGGAGATGTGTTTTCACATTAACCTCTTTTATGAATTTAATTCACTTGTTCCATGTATTTAGATATGATCTTCATTCAAAGTTTTACTATAACCTAGTGAGATGTCTACCTAGACAGCATTTTAACGCATTGACACAAAGCCCAAAAGGTAGGCATCATTGCAGCTATCCCATAATGCATTAGACAAACCTAGTGAAAAAGACAAAATATTGTAATTATAGAATATTTAATCTTTTATCTTTTTAATTATACATACAGTGTATATATATAAATACACACACACACACACACACAAACATTCAGTTCTATATTTTGCAGATGTTAAGCCTAAAAATTTGTAATATTGTTTTATGGATATTTTATGTTACACTATTATATATTAAATATATATTAAATATTCAGTTTTTATATGATAAATATTTGTGCTTATTATGCTGATTATAATAATATGCTCAATGATTCCCCAAGAAATGAAGCATAAATATACATATATGGATAAAAATTTAGTGCAGTCTTATAAAAAATATACATTATAATAAATTAGCACAGGGAAGTTTTTGGCTACTTAGATTGTATTTGTGTGTTCCTGTGGATCAAGTGGTAGAGCATTGCGTTAGCAGCGCAAGGTTGTGGGTTCGATTCCCAGGGAACACGTGTTAGGTAAAAAAATGTTAGCCTGAATGCACTGTAAGTCGTTTTGGATAAGAGCGTTTGCTAAATGCGTTAATGTAAATGTTTGTCCTATGTTGCACTGAGTAGCTCCGCCCACAGTCAAATCCAATTGGTCCAAAATCCAGTTCCACAAAACTGAATCTGATTGGTCGTGGTTATGCCATGTATTTTGAGACAGACTACTTGTCTCTTCGGGATTGTTGGGACATGTAAGAAGGCATCCATGCATGCAGCACACTAGGTTTTGTAAGCGGCCCACTATTGACTTGCAGATGTGGATGTCCACTGATTTCTGTTGTCAGGTCTTCAGGTGTTCCTCTGTTAAATGATAAAGTGTGTATAAACTATGAAGGAGCTCCGACAGTGTGTGTGTGAATAAGATCTGAGGTGTTTTTACAGGTGTGCTTAACCTACATGTGCTAAAAATAACAGTAATTGTTCTTCTTTACACAAAAGATCCATGTTCAATACAACTTGAGCTCATTTTGATGTTATTAATCAGTGGCTTTTGCATCAGGAAACCCAATCAAATGGTAAAAGTTTCCCCGTTTTTGTTTTGTTCTTCTCTCCCGACAGCAACAAGAGCAGGACCCCACTAACCTTTACATATCTAATCTGCCGCTGAGCATGGACGAACAGGAGTTAGAGGCCATGCTGAAGCCCTTCGGACAGGTCGTGTCCACACGCATACTGCGGGACACCAACGGGGCCAGCCGAGGGGTCGGATTCGCAAGGTGAGGCTCTGGTATCTGACCCCGAATCACCAGGTCAACTCTTGTTGTCACGCTATCGTTCTTTGTGAATTCCCCTTCTATGTACCAACTACGGTTCAATCCTACAGCGTCCGTCAGGGAATCATGCGTCCTGGAAAGCCCCTGGCATTCTGCCCACCGCAACACAAACACTTCAGATTCTCCCATGATTCCTAGCGCCAGTCAGTTCCTTAAAAACATAGCTGTGCATCTGACATATAAGCTCTCTGAACATCTCTTAGCACAAGTTTTTACTTGTCGTAAATTTACTAAGTGTTATTCTCACACACTTGAGTGAAAAACCCCTGACCTGGTTTATCTAATCAGATGAAGGAGTTTCGAATTTCGAAATATTGATATAACTAAAAATAATGAAAAAAAAAGAGTTTTTAATGAGAAACACAGAATGCATTGGCTAAACGTGACGTCTTTATGATTTTCATAGCTCTGCATGTATAAAAATTGACAAAAATGTCAGTTTCTACTCTCTTTTGATGACTTATTAACCTTAAAAGGGTTATTCCTGCTCATTTGAGAGAAAAACCCCTTAAAGGAAACTGAACTGGTTTATTTCATCAGATGAACGCGTTTTCATAATAACTTTTTATTTTTTTGTGATAAACAAAACATATTGGCAAATCTTCTGTTGATATGGGTTTCAAAGCTCGGCATGTCTAAACATTTATGAAAATCTCAGTTTGCATGACTCTTTTGATGATATGCAATACAAATTTCTGTATTCATTTTGAAATGGATTGCAATGTATTTGTTTGCTGTTAAAATAATCCGAGCATGCTTTCCACTCTGAATGAACTGGAGTAAGATTTATGCACGGATATAACAAAATATAGAAATTAACAGCAATATTTAACTACATATATTATTGCAAAACTTTTTAATGTGTAAAAACGCCTTGCAGAGGGCACATGTTAATTCACTTAAATGAACCGACTGAAACGTTTCACTAAAATCAAGTTTAAATGTCAGGAAAAGGACAATAAGGATCATGCATTAAGATGAGTGCATTGTGCTGTAGTTTAGTAATGCAAAATCCCCTAGCTGCTCTTCATATGACTTTAATGTTTCTCAACACTGACAGCTGGTGCAGGTGATGGGAATGATGCTTTATATCTAAACCGAGAGTGAAATGTGTAATCCTTTACTGTGTTTCTCTAGGATGGAGTCGACAGAGAAATGTGAAGCTGTCATCTCTCACTTCAACGGGAAATATCTCAAAACCCCAGCTGGAGTTATGGGTAAGTGTGCGTCTCCATGCTTCACATTTACTTAATACAACTGCTCATGAAAAGATTAAAATATGTCTGCGTTCATATATTGTTTCCAAACATGCATGACTTTTCTTTCCAAGGAGAGGGTACGTTTCTGAGTGCAACAAAAAAAAGAGATTAAAGTTGAAAATATACAACATCATTACATGTGTTTCTTCATGCAACATTGATATTCAGTCTGGAAGAAAACAGGGCTTGAAATTATTTAAATGTTATGGTTGAAAGCCAGTAATTTAATAGATATTGCAAATCTATCATGAAAAAGAAACATAAAATGCATTTAATAAAACAGAGTAAAAATTACTTTCAATTATGAAAACCCATTTCTGCCATATAAGAAAAAAAGTCAATTTAATTATAACAAAAAGTTAGTTATTAAATAAAAGGTATAATTATGAGATAAAAAGTAAATAATATGACAGTCATAAAGTAATCAATATCATGGTTTGTAAATTTTTTTTTAAAAAATATTAAATTATTAAGTTAAAAAATAGCTAATAAAATAACAATAAAATAATACATTATACATGTTTGGAAAAACCCACTTTGATAATTAAAAAGTTGAATTATAACATATTTTGGACATAAAAATTTTAATTTAAATTGAGATAAAAATAGTCCAAATGAAGACAGTAAATGTTATTGTAAATATGTAAATATTAAATGTAGATTATATTTGTAAGTCTAGATTAAAAAAAAAAAACTTCAAACTAAATTTTCACACAAGAAAAAAAAATCATAATTTTCGTAATTCATAAAAAGTTTAAAATTGAGATAAAACGTCATAATTATGAGATAAAATGTCAAAATAATGACATTCTTAATCATAGTTATAAGATAAAACATGCCATAATTGTCAAAAAGGAAAATGATGACAGTCGTGATTATGAGAAGTCATAGTTAGTCATAGCTCTGAGATAAAAAGTCAAAATTGGCCAAGAAAAAGTCATAATTATGTCAAAAAGCCAAAATTCTGAAAAAAAAAAAAAAAAAAAATTGTGGATATTACAATTTATCTAATAAATACCACTTTTTAATCTCATAATTACTGTTTACCAAAGTATGATTTTTTAATTTTATTTTTCTAATGATGCGGAATAACTAACTAAAGCACTTTGCTTTTAAGAGTAGAGTGATGTTACTCTAAAATCTCCAAAAGGGTTCAATCTTTATCTGTCGTTATCATTTTGTCGTCTCAAATCTTGAAATAGGCCGAAACGAATGAAAACAAACGTTGGCCATATTCACCTGATGTTCTGCAGTTATATTTGTGCCTCTCTCTATCAAGAATCGATCTGATTGTGAAAAGTGGGTTTTATATATAATTCCAGAATGGAGTCAGAGGGGGAGGGGCTAAAAATAAGAGTCATTAGTGATGTCATCCAAAAGGAAAGTGTTTCAGAGGATGCTAAAATGTGACTCCGTGAATAGCGTTCAGCAGTTTAACGAGATCTCACGTCTTTTCTGCTGTGATGGTTTTGGTTAAAGCGTTGCGTGAGCACTCATCATCACGCTGAGAGGTCATGTGTGTGTCTGTAGCCCCATCAGAGCCCTTGCTGTGCAAGTTTGCGGACGGAGGCCAGAAGAAGCGTCTGAGTCAAAATAAATATGCGCAGAACGGACGAGCCTGGGCCAGAGATGGAGAGACCAGACTTGTGAGTACTGCTCTTTTGCTCCATCACCATGTTGTGTGTCCGGATCTGTTTTGTGGACATATATCACCTGTCTCTGCTTGTTAGTGAACACACGGACAGCAGGGATGTGTGTGTGTGTGTGTGGGTGTGTGTGTGTTTATACAAGCTACACCAGCACAGTCATATATTACATGAACCACAGAAGTGAGACTGAGAAGTGTGTGTGTGTGTGTGTGTGTGTGTGTGTGTGTGTGTGTGTGTAAACCGTTTAGTCATTTCCCGAACCTAGTGAACTGAAATGTACCTTGACGAGTGATATCAGATGTGATACTTAGTTTTAAAAACTATAGCATGCCAATATTTTGTAAATCAGTTTTTTGATCACTACTCCTTGAGATTTAATTAATTGTGTTTTTAATCAACGTTTCTTTTACTTTTGTCAGACATCTTGATTTGAGTGATTTGATCGGTATTAATATAATAACCAATAAAATACCAATTTTTTATTTAATTTTGTTGTTGATAGCACAGAAAGCACAGGATTTAATCATATTTATTATACACATTTATTTAGCTTTGTCTGGCATAATGAAGTGATTTGACCAGTATTAATTTAATTTAATTTAATTTAATTTAATTTAATTTAATTTAATTTAATTTAATTTAATTTAATTTAATTTAATTTGGTTTTATTAGTACTTCAGGATTTAATCATATTTATAATAAACATTTATTTAGCTTTGTTTGACATCTTGAATTGATTTGACCAATATTAATAACCTATTTCTTTTTATTTTACTTTATTATTGTTTTTAATTATTATATTCTTATTTTCTATTTCTTTTTTATTTTATTTTGATCAGTACTCTTCAGGATTTAATTCATTATATTTATAATCAACACTTATTTTGCTTTGCAATGCATTGTTCATAAAGAAATGTTTCTTTCTTTCATTTCTGCACACCAGTTTTAGTATAATATATTTGATTATTTTTTTTTATATAGTTTTTTTTGGGGGGGGGGGGGGGGGGTCAGAATGTATTATTTTTATAATCAACGTATTTTTATTTGTCTGTCAATTTTAAGTTATTTTTTTATTTTTTTATTTGCAATGAATTCTGTGTCTGAAATGTGTCTCATTTATAATATAAAATAAACTTTTGTATTATTTTTTTTTGTATTACATTTTTTATTTAATTTGATTTACTTCAGGATTTATTTATTTATTCATATTTATAATCAAAATTTCTTTAGCTTTGTTCGCTATCTTGAATAGATTTAGTCATTAACTAGTCCCGAAATGCACGCAGTGATTTAAACAAATTAAATAATAAAAAAATTAAATTAAAATGTGCGTGTGTATGTATATTAATCACTTATCTTTGGGATTTAATTATTGGTATGTATAACCAACCTCCATGTGATTTTGTCACAATGCATTCTGGGATTGCAGTATATAAAAACAAAGCATTAACAGCCTTCACACAAATTTTCCCTTAAAATACAAGCCAGATCAGTTCATTAACTCTTATACAGTTTAACGGGTTTTATTTTTAGTCTGTATCTGTGTTGAAATACTGTAGGAGCTTTTCACTTCACGTACTTTTTAACGAACACTTTTCTTCATCATTTTTGCTCAGTGTCTTTTAGTGGATGTATGAAATCATTTCAACACTTTTGACTTCATTTTCATCCCTTCAAAAGCAGCTATGAGCAGAATTGTGTAAGAATGATGTTTTATTTCTCTCTGTTTCTGTCTCATAGACTGGAATGACACTCACATACGACCCAAACACAGCTGCTATGCAAAATGGGTACGAGACCACCAGAGTCCTGAGTTAATATAGTATTATTTATATACTATTGTAGTACTTATTAGATGTTATTTGGATATTTTCTCTTTTCTTTTCCATCTTAGTTCACGTTTTATTCATTGTTATGTGCTTTTTGTCATTATTATGTATTTTTTTTCTGATTGAGTAATTTTTGTACTTCTGCATTTCAAATTTTTGCTCAAGTTTTTTAGGTTAACGTTTTTGTTTGATTATTTTAATTCAGCTTTATTTTCATTAAAATATTTGTAGTTTATTTAAGTTTAAATATAGTTTAATTTTAGTAATTATAGTCATTTAATTCATTAATTCATTAAATTATCCATTTTCCAGCTCTTAGAAACTCTTTATTAATTTAATTTAATTTAATTTAATTTAATTTAATTTAATTTAATTTAATTTAATTTAATTTAATTTAAGTTTATTTTATTTTATTTTATTTTATTTTTATTTATGTTTTTCAGTTAATTGCCAAGGTAACCTTTCTAAATTTAATTAAAAACTAATTTATGTTTAGGTTTTTTTTTTTTTTTCATTTTTCCAACTCACTGTTTTTATTTAAGGGTATTTTTCAAGTAAATTTTTCCAGTAAAAAAAATATATATATATACTTTGTTTTTTTTTTCTGTAAGCGGTCAAAGGCAAAAAAAAAATCTAAATTTAAAATGTTCATTTCATCAGAATAATAATATTTATAATACTCCAGGACCTGTCAAACATTATTGCTTAAATATGCCGTTTTAATCTTTCTCCAGATTCTATCCGACTGCCTACAGTATTACAAACAGAATGATGACACAGACCCCACTTTCTCCTTACATCACTCCTATGTCCACATACCAGGTAACACACGATATATAGTTCAGATCGAACTCTACTGCTTCCAGACAGATCCAGGTCTCACAGAATCTGTGTTTTATTATTCAGGTACAGAATCCATCCTGGGTCACCCATCAGCCCTACATCATGCAGCATCCGGTGAGCGTCGTCTGTGATTGTCCTGAGCTGTGTGTGTGTGTGTGTGTGTGTGTGTGTGTGTGTGTGTGTGTGGGAGAGATACACTTGAACTTCATCCTGACTGCTCATAGACTGAGAGTGTGGGCGACAGGGACAGAGAGTCAGAACAAACATACTGAAGCAGAAAGCACAGCAGTTTGTGAGTAATCAGAATCAACAAGCTTATGCACAATAATAAAGTTATGAAGCTGACAGGAGGGCACAGTAGGTTTGCATCCGAACAGAATGAAGAGTTTGCATTTATAAAGAAATGTTTCATTTTATTTAGACACACCGGTATTAATATAATAGCTGCTATATTAATTACTATAATATTATTATTTTTTTTATTTATTTATTTATTTATTTTATTTTTTTGTAATTTTACATGTAATATATTATATTATATTTTGTTTTATTTTAATTCATTTTAGTAGTAATATACTTGGCTATATTTATAATATTTATTTTGTTTTATTATTGTATTTATTTATTTTTATTTATAATATAAAATGTAATTTATGTTATTTAATATAAATTACCATTTGTAATAACTTGTTTGTGTCAACCAGTTAGAAATTAGACAAAATTAAGTTTCTGTAATCTTAAAAAAAATTATTTATAGAATTACTGTGAAAAAGTTATACAATAATTATTATTTTATTTTATTTTTATTATTGTCATATGTATTATGTAGTTAACTAAAACATTAACCATTAAAAAAATATATATATATTATAACTTTAAAAATAAAATACAATTTTGAATTGAAATCAAATGATATATTAAAAACTCCAGTCTCATTTTCAAATACTAAAGCTAAGTAAACGAAAACAAGATACAAAACAAAGATACATTTAAAAACTATATATATATATATATATATATATATATATATATATATATATATATATATATCTATATCTATATATATATATATATATATATATATATATATATATATATATATATAAAATAATAATTACAGAAATACACAATACAATTACTAAAACTTTTACTAAATTTAAAGTGAAATCAGAACAAATAAAAGTAAAATACACTTCGGAATATTAACAAAAACTATCACAGTGTATCAGTGATACTAAAATAACATTTCTACAAAGAACACACACCTACATGTCCGTGGTTTAATTCAATAGTTGAATTGTTTGAGAAGCAGCTTTTAGGAGCCACATTGTTTGAAGCAAACCGCTGACATTTAGTCCTTGATAAGTGACGTGTGTTTCCTTCTGAAGAGCAGCGATGGCCATCACTGTTGTGCAGGAAACACTGGTGTGAGGTGTGTGTGTGTGTGTGTGTGTGTATACGTGCACTAACACCTAATCACACCCAGATGCTGGATTACAGTGTGTGTGCGTGTATGTGTGTGAGATCATTGATGGTAATAAGTGAAGCTGCATGAATGACTCTGTCATACAGGGAGAGTCTAAATGAGACTCTTTGTGTGTTTGTTTTTGTGTGGGTGTGTGTATTATATGTAAGTAATGTGTGTGTAATGACTGGTGTGAGTCAGTACTTATAGAGTGAGCGTCGGCGATCAGAAATGAGGAAACTGTGGAGTTAAAGGCCAGTTATGACGCTGATGGTTTAGAGATTTACAGAGTCTGACTCACAGAATAAGAAACCAGGGCTCATCACGCACATCCCAGAGAGACCTGGGTGCTCCAATCACACGAAAGTGCCCTGACATGTGTACTTCATAAGGAGTTTGTCCTTTATTTTATTTTATTTTATTTCAGTTACTTGCCAAGTCAACATCTTATTTTCTATTTTCTATTTATTTTATTTTATTTTATTTTAGTTACTTGCCAAGTCAACATCTCATTTTCAATTGTCAACATTTTCTTTTCAGTTAATTGTCACAACATCCAGTTTAAATTTTTTTTAGTTTTTTTTTTTGTTAACATTTTTATTATATTTTATTATTTCAGTTACTTGCCAAGAAAACATTTCATTTTCTATTTAACTTTTTTTTTATTTTATTTTATTTTCAGTTAATTGCCACTGCATTTTTTAAATATATTTTTATTATATTTTATTATTCCAGTTACTTGCCAAGTAAACATTTAATTTTCCTTTTAAATTTTTAAAATTTTATTTAATTTTATATTCAGTTAATTGCCGCAGCTTCATTTTATTTTTTATTTTTTTATACATTTTTATTATCTTTTATTATTTCAGTTACTTGCCAAGTCAACATCTCATTTTCTATTTATTTTTTTATTTTTTATCTAATATTTGCATTTTATTTCAGATTTATTTTAATTGATGACAGCAAATTTGTATATTTTAGTTAGCAATGACAACACTGAAAGAGCAGCAAATCAAAACTGCTTACGCTTAAAAGTATGTAGTACACATATAGAGTAAAATAATCAATTATTATTTATACCAATTAATAACTTATTGTTTTATATTTCGTTTATAATAATTTTTTTAGTTTAGGTTTTTCATATACTATTTCAATTGTATTTTATTTCAGTTGCATTTCAAAGAACAAGAACAGGTTTAGTTTCATTTAACAATAATACTGGAGAGCTTGAAAATACATATTGAGTAAAATAGTCAAATATTACTTTCCAAGGCAACATTTCAAAGTAAAAAAAAAAAAATTATCTGATGAAAAAATTTAAATAACAGCTTTATTTCAGTTAACGATTTTTAGTTAACAGTATTATCTGTGGAAAGGAAGTGTATGCGTGTGCCTTTCTTGCTTTTACTTCCTAAATGAATAAATGTACTGTAACTGTCCCATTTTGTTATAGGGAGCAGTGTTATCGCCCTCTATAGATCACTCCATGTCTCTGCAGCCTGCGTCCATGATGAATCCTCTCACTCAGCAGATGAGTCACCTCTCTATGGGCAGCGCAGGAACGGTGAGCAAAACCAACACTTGAGTGCTTACATATGTGTTGTCTTCTTTCTTCAAGATCCGCAAAATAATTTCACAGCTGTTGAAACCTGTGAATGCAGACAGAATGCAATAGCCTACCACTGCAGAACAGTATGCACTGTGAAATATAAATATATGATAAATATAGTTATGTTATATTGGTGTCAAATGACCTCATCACATTGCATGTGAATGGCAGTTAAATAAAAAGTTCCTAAATTCCTAACATTTGGCAACCCAAACAATGAATCGAAGTTAAAATACACGTGATATTACTTTTGTCATTACATTTTTAAAAGAACAAGTGCATTGAGTCAAGTGAGTACATTGCATTGTGGGATAGTTTTTCTATGCAGTGTTTTTTATTCGCATTTTTAATTAAACATTCCTAATTTCGTAACATCTGGCAACCCAATAAAAACACAAATAGTGAATAGAAATACAGTAATATTGAAATTCAACTGTGGTATTATTTGCATTGAACATAAAAAAGGACATGTGCATTGAGTCAAGTGAGTGCATTTCATTGTGGGATAGTTTTTCTATGCAGTGTGTTTTTTGTGCATTGTCTCAACCAAGTCTTTTGCATGATGGTATCATTTTTTTATGCATTGTGCATACCATATTCTGCTGAAATAGTGTTAGTATTCTATTTATAGTAATCTGCATGACTGATCTTAAATGCCTAGCCACCTACTGGTGAATAATCAAGTTGCAATTAAAACATGGAATAACATTTTCTGTGCATAATGAAAAATCAAGTGTTATGTAGAAAATTCTAAAAATACTATTTTTTTGCATTATATAGACAAACTGATTGCAAAAAATGTATATATTTAAACTCATGCAGGCAACACATGACTCATGCACAACTCAGCAGAAATACACAAAAGCAACAAAATGAACTGCTGACTGAATGAGAGCACGAAACACAGTGTGTGCAGATTTGTACTGAAGCAACATATGTTGATGTGTCCATGTGAATCTCTCTCATCCCTCTCTCTGTAGTATATGACAGCGAGTCCAGCTCTCCAGGGGCCGTACATCCCTCAATACTCTCACATGCAGACCACCACCGTCTCAGTAGAGGTGCGTTCATGACGAAAAACACTTTCCCAGACACAGATTTAACCTCGTCCTGCACTGAATTCACAATCACCATAAATGGAGAAACGTTCAGGAACAGAGTGTCCTTGCAGCTGTGCTGAAATGTTTTAGAGTGAATCGCACGAAAAACCTGTGAAGAGCATGTCCAGGGAACCAAATTTAACAAAAGAAATAAAATAGAATATTTCAGAAGAAATTAAAGCCTGTTTTAGGAACACTGTTTGTTTGTTTTTTAAACTGAGAGGTTATTTCACCACTAAATCTTCATTACTATGAGGCACAATTATAATACAACAATAATAGGTAAATAATAATAATATTTAAATTGAAGTATTTTCTACTTTTTATGCATTGCCTAATATATATATTATTTTTTTATTTATTATATTGCAATAAAAAATTATTTTATTACAATAATATTATTATTAATATTATTTTTACAGTAATACAGAGAATACTCTATTTGAATCCAGTGGTATTTCATTTTTAGGACTGATGACATTGTTTTACACTGTGAGATTATTTTCATGACAATTAATCCAATTCTTCCTAAATCCTCATTACTGTGATGCATAATAATAATAACAACAATAACAGTAAATTATTATTTAAATTGAACTATTAAATATTTATGCATTGTAATACTGTGGGTATTGCCTTTAGATTTTTTGCTAATTTCTGCTTTAGAACATTTTTAAATATATTAAAATAATGAAGAATTTTTCAGCCCAACATGCATGATTTGTGCAGGTTGTGCTGGTTTGGTGTATAGATGTGAGAAATGAAACGCTGTGTTTTGTTGCAGGAGAACAGTCCACAACCTCAGGTGGAATCGTCCAGTGATCATTCACCGTATACCTATCAGCAGGCCAAGTGATGAAGAGGTACTGCAAATCACATCTCTACATCCACACATACAAGAGGTGCATTTACAAGAAACTGCTTGAACATTAATGAAATAAAAATCAGAAAGGACTAAGGTTGTTATAGTTAACTAAAAAAGTAAAGAAAAAAATATTTTTGTAGTTTGAAATAAAATAAGCATTAACTAAAATAAAATACAAAACTTTATATATTTTTGTTATATACATTCTTACAAAAAAAAACAAATCAAAATTGCTAAAACTTCAAGTAAAATGAAAATTGAAAATCAGATGATGATTTCTTTTTTCAAAAAAATGATTTTTGTTGTTGCTAAGAAATTGAAAATACACTAAACATTTATTTTCAATTATTAATAGTAGTATTGTGAAATATTAGTACGATTTAGAATAACCTATTTCTGAATTTATTATTTTCATTTATTTTAACTCTGTGTACTAAAATAACTGTTACTAAAGCATAAAAAATACACAAAAAAATTACTAGTACTTTAAATGCACTTTAAAAATAAGTAGAAATACTAAAATTGAAAAAATACAGAGAATACGAAAATTTTAAGTATTTATATATATATATATATATTAATATATATATATACAGTACAGACCAAAAGTTTGGAAACATTACTATTTTTAATGTTTTTTAAAAATGGATTTAATGATTTAATGTTAATATTTGTAATAACAATATACACTACTGGTAAGTAATTTGGGGTCAGTAATTATTTTTTTCTTTCTTTTTTTAAAAATAAAATCAATACTTTTATTCAGCAAGGATGTGCTAAATTGATAAAAAGTGATATTAAAGAATATATATTATTATAATATATATAATTAGAATTTTTATTTATTATTTTGAATAAATGCAGTTCTTTTTAACCTTTTATTCATCAAATATATTCGACAGCAGAACTGTTTCCAACACTCATAATAAATCAGAATATTAGAATGATTTCTAAATGATCATGTGATCGACTGATGTTACATGTGACACTGAAGGCTGGAGGAATGATGCTGAAAATTCAGTTTTACATCACAGGAATAAATTATTTGTTTAAAGTATATTCAAATAGAAAACTATTATTTTGAGTTGTAATAATATTTCACAATATTACAGTTTTTTCTGTATTTTTGATCAAATAAATGCAAGCTTGATGAGCAAAAGAAACTTCTTTCAAAAACATTAAAAATAGTAATGTTTCCAAACTGTTGGTCTGTACTATATATAAAATGTTTATATAATAGTCTCAATGAAATTGATCAGAACTCTCAAAAGAACAGCATTTATTTGAAATACAAGTCTTTTTAACATTATAGAAGTGTCACTTTTGCTCAATTTAATGCATCCTTGCTGTGGATTTAAAGTGTTTGATTCTGTTGCAGGGTTCCCGGGGTTCGAGAGAACGAAAGGAGACGACTGCTAAATCAATAACAGCTTCCTCTGAAGCACCGGCTCTACCGATGAATCGACTTTTTGCACAGGTTCTACGATGAGTTCCTCGGTTTTTATAATAAAACTACTTCAACTATTTTGGTATAAGTTCCATTAGGTGCAAATCAAGGATTCATTTCATCAGAGGATGCTGACAAAGAGAAAACAAAATGGGAAGAAAAAGACAAGTTTTATTTTACTAAGGAAACAACGCTTATTTTTTACCAAGGACCGTCACGTAGATGCAGGAACTTCATCATCATGGAGATTCTTCTTATTTTTATGATTTCAGATTCGTTTTTTCTCTTTCTCTCTCTTCTTTTGTACTGAAACAGACGTTTGTTTTTAGAGATTTATCAGCCGGACATCCTGAGAAAGATGCGTTTGTGCTTGTGGTGTGAGTGTTGTTGATGTGTTTTTGTCGTGTGCTTCATCTTTTCGGTCTGACCGATCTGTCCGTCTTTTACGATTTGCCTTAAACTCTTTCCCGTACAGCAGCCGAAGAAAAGCCGTCCGGCCGCTGCCTTGTAAATCAGCTGAATAGGGCTTTTTTAGCATCTCGCAGAGTAAAATTTTTGCCGTGCTTGGATTTCGGTGTTTTGCTTTTTCCGATCTTTTCGAGTGACACTGATGGAGTTTTAATAGGATTTAATGTTTTTATAATCAGAGGTGACGACGAGCCTTTGGTTGTTTGAATGTGGTAGAAATTCTGCTGAACGATCACATTTTTGATAATTGCCTTTTCGTTTATAAATCTCGGTGTTGTAGTTTAGCTTTAGATGAACTCGTGTGGGAGGGGGAGGAGCTTTGTCTTGTATTCTAATGAGGGGGCGGGATGGAGGCGTGGCCTGTCAGTCAGATCGAATATCGTTCAGAGTAAAACCTCCCGTGGTAACTTTCAGCAGCAGGCTTCTTCAGGAGAGGTGACAGTGTAGATTTTAGTGCTCGGTTTATTATAGCAGACAAACAAATCTCGGCACTTTCAAGTTTACTTCACCAAAGACAGTGACGTTGTTTTCTCTCGAGGCAGGCCACGCTGAGACTTTATAACAGACTAGGTTGCAGTTGTGGAGAATGTGCCTTCTTTGTACATATGCATTCAGCTGTCTTTAGTTGGCGAGATGCGGACACCGATTTGAAGGATGATTTGGATCCGGCAAGTGCCACAAACTAAACGAAGACATCACTACAGAGCGGAGACAACTGAAACTAAAACATGGAACGAGGACAGATTGAAACGACCGCGCCATTCCAAAACCCTCGTGAGCTGCCTACATAGTTCAGTAATTCTGCACGATCCACATGCATCGTGCAAATAGATTTCACTGGAGTTTTGCATTGGAATATTAGCAGTAAAATCACAGTTCAAAGCACAGAAAAATATTAGTTGTTTTTAATTAGAATTGAACTATTTTTACCCTATTTTCAACAGTTTTGAGATGAATTTTTCACCTAAAATGCATCATGAATTTGTCTTTAACCTGTTAACTGTCATTCACGTTTTTGAAGATAGACTTGAATGTGCATGATACAAACCTAAATTTTTATAACTCATGACTGAAAACATTTTGTAACATGATTTTGATGTGCCTTTTACATGGTAATGCAATGTCTGATTTTAAAATGGGTTTTAAAGGATACATTTTGAGATTTTATGTTTTCAAGTGATATATAACTTCTGATGATTTCTAAAATGTGATAGAGAAAAAGGCAACGAGGAAGTCTTTTTTTTAAACAAAGGTCAAAGCTCCTTTTGTAATGTAGATTTCTGAGGGTGCACTCTTGTCATAAAATAATCTATTACTTTTCCTACATAATTTTTAACAAAAAATATTGGTAAAATATATATTTGGGAGTCTTAGACCTTTCCAACGATATATAGTTTGTCAAGATTAGATTAAATTTGATCGTAATATAGTATAGTCAACGTAGGCGTCCCGTATACGGGACGGGGTGACAGTTAGCAGGTTAAGTGAAGGATATGTGTGATGCTTCCAAAAGTAGATTTCAAACTGCCTATGTACCGTATTTTGTGGAAAATACGGCACGCTATAAGTCACACCGGGTCAAAATTGCATTGTTGAGAAATAAAAAACACAGATACTGTAAACTGCAGTTTTATTATTAAGTTCTTAATAATGTAAAATACAGGTGCGTTATGTAATTGCATTATACACGTTGTTTTGGTGTATATAAGTCACACCGTGGCAAAATTGAGAAGGAAAAAAAAGGCAGATACTTCGCAATTTTATTACATTTGGAAACAGTGTAAATTTACAAACATAAACACTATAAGCATGTGTTTTAGTTCTCCTCGCCACACAATGAATTCTTTAAATGTGATGCAATTTAGAACAGGAATGAAAAATGTAAGTATAAAGCAAACATTTACTATAAACATCAAACATATAACTCCAACCAACATGTTTTGCATGCTTGATTTTAATAATTGCATCATATAAATAGTTTATACAGTCACACACACACACACACACACACACACACACACACACACACACACATATATATATATATATATATATATATATATATGCAACATGTTTCAGGTAATAAAAAAAAAACAGATTTTTCTGGAAAATACAGTTGGCAGCTCACAAGGTTTTAGGACACAGCCTTTGAAATAATAATCGCATCCATTACAGGAAAATGTTTTTATTTTCTTTTAAACTCACAATATAGTTTATTAAGGCTTTATTCATTAATTTGTCTTCCAAAAGACTGTGTTTTTGACCTGGTGGGTCTTGTTGACCGGTTATCTACCTCAGAGTTTTGTTGTCCTCTGTTTTGATTGGTCGGGCAGCAGGTTCAGCCCGCCCCTCCAGACCAAACGGCCAGCTCTGGAGCTGCCCACAAACACTTGATTTCTGTCAGGTTTTTTGTTTTTAAATACTTTAATCCTCTTCTTCTTCAAACAGATTTTTTTTATCGTTATAAGGAACGTTGTGCGTTGAAAGTGTCGTTGTAGTGTTGTTTAGCATTCAGATTCATCGTTTCAGAAGCAAAAAAAAACTGCTGCTTTTCATCACGAGATATTCCAGTAGTCCATAGGAAGTAGACAAGAAAGTGTGCGCGAGAGAGAGACAGAGCCGATGAGGAACAGCGATGCTGAAAGTTGTGTTTTTTCAGAGACATCACTGTTGTATTGAAGCTTGTTTCTATCACGGAATTAAAAAAAATATACTTTTTTTTCTCTGAATTCTCGGTTTTTCGAGCTCAGTATAATAAGTTAATTGCAACTTTTTTATCTCACAATTCTGACTTTTTCCCGTTTTAATTTCCACCACAGAATTAAAAACTAAAAGTAATTGCAACTTTTTATCTCACAATTGACTTTTCCCCTCTGAATTCTGTTAATTCTGAATTCTAAATTCATCTTAAAAATTCTGTTTTTGTTTCCTCCACAGAATAAAATCTAAAAGAGGTAATTGCAACTTTTTATCTCAGGATTTTGTCTTTTGTCATGCAATTTCAAACTGATATGTCGCCAGGTCAGATTTTTTTTCTCCAAATTATACATTTGTAATTGCAAGTTTATATTTCACAATTCTGTTTTTATTTTTTTCCACCCAGAAAATAAAAGACAGGTCACTGTGACTTTTCATCTTTTCACTCAAAAATTCTGAATTTTTTTTCCTCACAATTGCAAGTTAAATTCTTGTAATTCAGACTTTCTCTGAATTCTAAGTTTACATGTCAGTTTGTTTGTTTTTTAATAAATAAGGTAAGTGCAACTTTTTAATCTCACATTTCAGAGTTTTCTTTATATTTTGCAATTGCAAGTTAACATTACATCATTCTGTCTGTTTTTTCAGAATTGCAAGAATAAAAAGTTAAGAATTGTGAGGGGGAAATAAAGTCAGAATTGTGATTGCAAACTTTTAGAAGTTTAGAACTTACAACTGCATGATATAAACTCACCATGTGAGAGAGAAAAAATATAGAAATTTGCCATTGCAAGGAAAAAAGTTGTTAGATACAGTATAAACTCATAACTGCAAGAAAAAAATCTGAATTGTGAGGAAAAAGTCGCAATTTGCTTTTATTATTATTATTTTTTTTTTTCGGTGTCAGAAACAAGCTTCTATACTGTTGCTTTCAGACCGAGTCCAGCGTTATCTGCGGTGCTCAGCTCACAGCCGAGTCCATTCTTGACGTGCATCTGTGTGTGTGTGTGTGTGTGTGCGTGTGTGTGTGTGTGGAGTTCTTGTGTGGCTCATGCTGCTAGTAACATCCGAATCCGAAGTGCCAATCTGTGTCTGGGTCAAAGAGTTGGAAAGGCTTGTTGTGCAGAGAGACATTGCTCATGAATATGAAAAATCATGTACTAGACAGCCATTAAGTTATATGAAAAGTAATAATTTATGAAGAGAGACGTTTTGTATAGACTGTTTGAAAAATAAAAACCAATAAAAAGATTTTGATAGAGATGTCTATATGAGAGTTGATTTTGTAATTTCTTCCTCTGTTTTCGATGTCAGCGGTATCTTGTACATTCGGTTTATCAGAAACCTGCCTCTGTATCTGTTTCTTTTATTTTCTGAGTGTTTAAGCCAAAAAAAAAGAAAAGTTTTCTCCCTTTTCCTCTTTGTTTTTCTAGTAGATTGTTAATTAAGCTTTATTTCTGTTATTTTCTTTAAGAACTTTTGAATAAAAACACATTTTTGTTTTATTCATGTTGTGTCTTCATTCACAGACTAAACATCTGAGAGCGTTAGTGAAAATGAATGCATTATTTTGCTTTAGAAGTTATTAGTGTTATTAGCTTAACGATTTGCCTGAAAAGGGAATGCATCAGTTTTTGGCGTTTTTTGATTTAATAAAGCAGGACTTGTGTTACATGAACTAAACCTGATGATCATGTTCTCCAGCATGATTTCAGATCAACATCTGACCATCTCTACAAAGAGTCACATGACAATGGTTTACTTACATAAGTGACCTACAAATAGTGTAGATATTAAACCGTATGTCCTAAGTATTTTTTTTATTACATTTTTAAAATCTTGTTTTCCTATTTTATTTCAGTAGAAAAATAAAATATATTTTAAATATATCTGTGTTTAAAAACATGATTATTTAAATACATTTCACATTTTATATATATATATATATATATATATATATATATATATATATATATATATATATATATGTATATGTATATATATATATATATATTTTTTTTTTTTGAAAATCCAAAATGATGATTCCCAAACCTGGAAACATTGTGTAGATGAATAAAATATTTTAAAAAGTCATGGACATTTCAGTAGAGAATATTGAAATTATTTTATAGTATTAAATACAATTTATTTGGCCTGATAGATTTATGCATGCTATATGTAAAACCATTTTTCAAAATCCAGCTGAAAACGTCATTTACAGTGTTTAGTTACCGTAATAGTGTCTGAAATATTTGGTAAAAAAGACAGTTATGGCTATTTCTTACAGTGAATTTTTTTCCTAGTTATTTATAGCTTGAAATACAATTTATTTGGCTAGATCAAATATTTATGAATGAAGTCTATGTAAAAAAAATAAAATTAAAAATTAAATAACGATAGAAATATTATACTGTATATATTATTATACAACAAGTTAACCCCATCTACTGAAATAAATTAAATGCAGAATAATAAATGTAGTCATTTTTGGATGAAGTGAGTTTGCCCCGCGACCTGCAGTAACTCATCTCGACCAGCAAGTGTCAGTGTTTTAGCAAAAAAAACGTTGGATTTTGAGACTGTGAACTGTGCACCTGGATGTTCCCGTGTTTGGCTCCTGGGATGATCTGAATCCTATCAAAGTCCCTCCCCAGGATGATGATGTCACAGCCAGAGTATAGTACCCCTGTCCCACGAGCCCCAGACAAAACAACACACACAGTCTGACACTGATAATCACAGAGAGTTCCTCATATCATCTGAATGTAATGTTTTGCTACATTTTTATTTATTTTTTTAAATCGAGGAATCAGAGTTTTAAATGTTTTCATTTACGGTTAATAATCTCTGCTGCTGCTGTTAAACTCACAGTCACGAACAGCTTGAATCATCTGGACTTTTTGAGTCAAATATTTTGGCAAAATTATTTAGCATTTTTATTTTATTATAATTTTTAACATATCAGACAATATCTGCCTTCATTTAGCATGCATCTTGTTTATTCTCGCTTATAAACTTTTTGTTGCTATTTTTGTTGTTTTTGTTGTGTTGTTTTTTATTCTCATTTGTAAGTCACTTTTAATTTAGGGTCCTGAAATACCATGAACACTGCACAGAGGTTAAGATGACCTGTTGGGGATTGCCCCACTGAATGCTGGTTAATATTTATTGACCGCTGCAGAACTCTTGTCAAGGAGTCGGAGTCATCATATTTATTTGATGATTTATTGCACAAGATGTGACCTAACACACATGTTAGTGTATTTGAGGTAGTTTCTGAAATAAATAAAACAACAGATATAAATACTCATTGTTCACATATTACCAATAACTCAACATATAACAAACTCTATAATAAACAACTGTGAAATGCGCTGATATATAGAATATTAACTGAGAAATGTATCAGCAATATATCTGTGAGAATAGTCTGCTTAGTAAAATTACAAACATCGAAATATAAAATATATATAGAAATGAGAATGTATCATTAATACAGAAGTTAGTAATAATAGCTGCTGGAAGGTATTATCACCATGAAATGTCACTTCAATGTAATAAAATTGTAAACATGAACAATGCACGCTGCGATGCTAGCGGGCTAAACCGCTCGTTAAACAGGATCATATTACACTCAAAAAGATCGCTAAACATCAATAACATCAATAACATCATAAACACTGTTAAAGTTAACACGATCGTGGTACACTGTAATTATCTAGGTAATTAACAATATATATTGAAGTAACTTACTTCATCACGCACTTTCTCTTGCACATAAACACTGCACCTGAGTGAGAGCGCGCGGCGGGTCTGCCGTGCTGAAGCAACAGTGAATAACTGGTCACGTTACAACCGTACATACTATGAATCCTGCACTACGTTATTTACGCAAGTTATTACTGAAACATAACGCAGATCGCAACTCTTAAACTTAAAAAGGAAAGAATTCACAACAGCCGCCCCCACATTTGAGCAGCAAATGGGTAATAAAGGGAATTCTCTAAATGTCTTTGGTATTACCTTCTAAAGCAGGTAACTCTATCAGGCGGGCAACTGGTCTGGTGTAAACTTTACCATTAACGACGATTTCAGCAGTCCGCACACATCCATCACTACTGGGCAATGTCTTTCGAACTCTGCCTATGGGCCACTGAGCTCTTGGGAGCTGCGGATCCACAATCAGTACGACAGAGTCAACTTCCAGGTTCTTTGAAGCCTTATGCCACTTCTGTCGGGTCTGGAGCGTAGGCAAGTAGTTTCTAGTGAAGTGAATCCAGAACTGGTCCACCATGTTCTGACAGTGCCGCCATCGCCGCCGCCCCATGTCTCCTGGAGCGTATGCCACCTGAGGCAGCGATGCATCCCGCCGCCCCATAAGGAGAATATTAGGAGTAATCGGATCCATGTCAGCAACATCTGATGAGGCATATCCTAATGGTTTCGAATTGAGGATCCCTTCTACTTCCACTAGGACTGTGGACAGAACATCTTCTGTGACAGCTTGCGTTCCGAGAGCCACCTGGAGAGCATTCTTTATGGAACGGACTTCACGCTCCCATATTCCGCCAAAGTGTGGAGCACTAGGTGGATTGAACATGAAGCTAATTTGATAGTCTGAAAGCTGAACTTTGAGTTCTGGCTCCATAATTGAGAAAGCTTCCCGTAATTCTCTGTCAGCTCCCCGGAAATTGGTGCCACAATCCGAACGGATCTCGTGTGGTTTACCTCTTCTGGCTATGAACCGGCGGAGCGCAAGAAGGAAGGCATCTACATCCATTGAATTGAGGAGCTCAATGTGTACTGCCTTAGTTGTAAGACATTTGAAGATTAGTCCCCAGCGTTTCTCATTTCTTCTCCCGATTTTGACCAGGTATGGGCCAAAGCAGTCAACACCAGTTGAGTGGAAAGGTGGACAGAGCAATCGGAGGCGTTCTGGTGGCAAATCTGCCATCTGTGGGACCTTTGGCTGAGCTCTCCATCGCTGACAGGACAGACAGTGTAGCTGATGGTACTTTATGGCCTGACGCCCTCTAAGAATCCAGTACTGTCTCCTTATTTCAGCGTAGACTCTTTCTGCTCCTGGATGTAACAGACGCTCATCAAATTCTTTGATAAGGAGCTTCGTTATTGTGTGTCTGGAGTCCAGCACAATAGGGTGGATTTGTTCTGGGTCTGAGTTTGCTAACCTTCTTAATCTGCCTCCAACTCTTATCATGTTTTTCAGTGGATCCCATTCTGGAGCAAGACTGACTAATCGGCTGTGTGCAGGAACTGGTTTCTTTGCCTTGAGGGCAGCAACTTCTTCAGGAAAGCTCTGGAGTTGGCATGCTCTTATCAGGACAGCTTCTGCCTCTTTGCTTGTTATAGGCTCACTGGAAGCACAATCCGATGTGGCCGCCCCATGACAGGCCCGTCGAGTTGCTTCTACTAATTCACACCATGATTTGAACTGGGTAGAATCAGGGAGGTTGGAGACAATGTCAAATGCTATTAGGCAGTAGCTTGGAAGTCCTTGGAATTCGGATACTCCCTCTGACTGGGTGAGTTCAGGTTTTTTAGGCCAGTGTTCTTCGTTTTGTTTCAAGAATGGAGGTCCTTGACTCCAGCGACTAGGCTCAGCCAGACTTTGGAGTGATTTCCCTCGTGTTATGTCGTCAGCGGGGTTGTCCTGTGTATTCACGTACCTCCATGATCTGTGATCAGTTAGCTCCTGTATCTCGGAGACTCGAGTTCCGACGAACACTTTATATCGACAGGAGTCTGATTGAATCCATTCCAGCACAGTCAAGGAGTCTGTCCATAGGATTGTCTGGCTGATGGAGAGAGTGGTCTCATTCCTCACCAGTTTGGCTAGCTGTGCTCCAGCTAAGGCAGCACAAAGCTCCAGACGAGGCATTGACTGCTGCCTCTTTGGAGCAACCCTCGATCTGGCCATTATGAAGGAAACGTGAATGACACTGTCGGATTGAATTGCAAAATATGCCACTGCCCCATATGCTTTTTCAGAGGCATCGCAGAATACATGGAGGGAAATGTTCTGTTCTGCTGGAGTTGTGAAGACCGTTAGGTAACAGCGAGGAATGGATACTGTCCTGAGATGTTGTAGCTCACTCTCCCAAATTATCCAGGCCGCCTTAAGGGTTGGCGGTAGATTTGGATCATCCCAGTCTCTCTTTTTTGTCCACAACTGTTGGATGATTACCTTAGCCCTTGTGGTAAATGGTAATATAAACCCCAATGGATCATACTGAGATGCCAGCACCTGGTAGGCTGTTCTCATTGTCAGGGCTGCATGCTCAATAGGCCGGTAATGATAGCCAAGGCTATCAGTTGCGCAGTTCCAACGAAGCCCCAATGTAGGCTCCATTGGTTCAACATGGGTTTGGACCAACCACTGCTCTGTAGCGGAGGAGCGGGCTTCAGTAGGAAGATGAGCAATCACGGCTGGGTGACTACTAGCCCACTGTCTGAGGTCGAATCCTCCTTTTGCTAACATGCTGCGTAGTTGATCCACTTTTTGTTTGGCTGCAGCAACAGTACGAAAGCTTGTGAGACAATTGTCCACATAGAAGCTCTGGTGTACTATTTCTTGTAACCCTGGATATTCGGCTTCAGAATTATGAGCATGATGTTGCAGAGCGAAGATGGCACAGCATGGACTGCTTGTTGTACCAAATGGTAGGACCTGCCATTCATATACATCTGGAGGGTTCTCGCTCTGCAGGTCTCTCCAAATGAAACGGAGAAAGGGTCTGTCCTTTGGTAGGAGACGAACCTGATGGAACATGCCCTTAATATCTGCACTTACAGCCACATGATGCTCTCTGAATCTCAGAAGGACGCCCAACAGTGATGGTCCAAGAGCAGGGCCAGGCAGGAGTTGATTGTTAAGAGAAAGACCCTGGTGTTTGAATGAACAGTTAAAAACCAGTCGTGGTTTATTGTTATGGCTCACCAGATGGTGGGGCAGGTACCATGATTCTTCTGCCTGGGCTGCTTCCCTTTGGTTCAGTTTGGCTACATAATCTGCTTCAATGAGTTTAGCAATCTCTCCTGAGTAGATTGAGGCCTTCACATGGTCTTTCTGGAGTCTCCTTTCAGTACTTCTTAGGTTTGCAAGAACAGATTGCATAGATCCCTTGAGCTTAAGGGCACCTGTCTTCCACAGAAGTGGGGTGGCATAACGTTGTACACCCTGTACACTGACTTGCTGCGTTTGAGACTCAAGCAGCTGCATAGCCTCGTTATCTTGTCTGGACCGGACCACCAGCTTCTCATTGCGAAAGGGCAATACGTCCAATTGCCATAACCTTTCCACATTTCTGTAGAGAAGATCATCTGTGTGAGCTGTGGAGATAAAGAAACATTGCTGCACTGGTGCCTGGTCTGTGGTACCCATTACTGCTCCTTGGAGAGCCCACCCAAGAGCTGTATGGACTGCTACTGGACCCCCTTTGGTGCCTTGACGAATTGGCTCTTTGGCTGTAATGAGATGAACTTGGTCCGAACCAATGAGTACAAGCGGATGCACTTTGTGAAATGGCTGTAGTGGAACTCCCCTTAGATGTGCATACCGTCTCCGAAGAGCCTGAACTGGGTATGTTTGTTCTACCAGATCAAGACCAGAAGCTGTAAATGCTCCTAACACCTGATAACGTTTCTCTGGGTTATTTCTCGGAGAGATTTCAAAGGTGACTTTTGTGCCACTGAGGTGAGTAGTGTCTGGTCGGACGGTACGAAGGGCTAGAGTCTCAGGTTCGCCTTTCAGCTGCAGTTGCTGGACAGCAGTGGGCAGGATCATGGTGCGCTGTGCTCCATCATCCAGTATAGCATAAGTCTCAAATGTCTTTGATCTGTGATGTAGCAGCACTGGTACCACCTTCAGAAGGACTCTGCCTGATGCAATGGATGGTAAGAGGTAGATACGGCTCTCAGAGTTAGCTGATGCTGTGTTAGTTGTATAACTTTGGGCCACACCATGAAGCACTTGAAGGTGAATACCACCACAGTCACTGCAGGGTTTCTTTAGATTACAGGCCTCGGGGACATGGGAACGAGCACATTTCCAGCAGCGCTTTTCCTCCGAAATCCACTTGCAAAGTTCAGCAACAGGCTGCTCTCTGATACTACTGCATCGAGTGATGTAGTGATCTTTGCTGCCACAGAATAGGCAGATAACTTTGGGTGATGTTCTTTTCCAAGACACCTTAGGACTGGAGGATGGTTTAGTCTCTGTGGGTGATACACCATGATACAAGGTTGTACTTTGGCTTTTCGGTTTAGCTGCATTCTTCTCCTTTGAACTACTGGGTGCTCTTTCATACTGGTAACGTTGCACTAACCTACTGGAAAGTCGCTGTTGCTGAGCCTTGACTTGGAGCCATCCAGCAAAGTCTTGTAGGTTGTACGGGTTAATACTTGGGGAGTTTAGCTTCCCTCTCAGCTGGAGAAACTCTATGAAGCCATCTCTTAAGTACTTGGGCAGCTTACTGAGTAAACGATCTACATGTGAACAACAGTTCAACTCCATCCCTCTGGTACCCTCCAACGACAAAAGCATACTCACTAAGAGGTGTACACGAAGAGCGAAACTCTGGAAGCTGTGAGCATCATTTGGTTTGACCTCTGGGGCTGTGAGGATTGCTGCTATTTCGCTCTGAGCCAGTTGGTGTGGTTGACCATATTGCAACTGAAGGGCTTGCATAGCTGCTGAATATGGGTACAAATGATGGCGACAAGACTGGCCAATCATCTGTGCTTCAGGCAATTTGAGGTGCTCCAGCAAAATATGGTACTTGTATTTCTCATCTAGCTCTGCATGTGGTTCAAGAAGGTTGTCCAGTGCTAACTTCAGGTTAGCAAATTCCCTTTCATTGTCATTCACAAAATCAGGAATCTTTGGTTGTGGGGCAGCATGCAAAGGGCGTTGAGGCACAAAGTATTCAGTTGGATTCAGTGCTTTATTAAATGGCTGCAGAGAGGGGGTATCAAAGGCAGGAGGATTTAGTGTCATAACTGGAACTCTAGGCTGGGTTTGAGAGACTGATGCTGCTGGAGTCATAAGAGTATAATGAGGAGTCGCAAAACTTGCTGTAGGCAGAGCAGTAAACTGCTGTTGTGAAGGTGACCCTGTCAAATGGCCATAAACTGCATTAAGGTGCTGGTAGACTGGCTTAGGTGCCATTAAAGGTGGCTGCACTTGAGGTTGAAAAGCCTTTCCAGCATCATAAATGGGGGACTGCTTCGTAAACAGTGGTGGCACAGTCTCTGCTCTTGTAGCAGGTTGTTGTTGGTGTGAAACAGTAGGTATAGTTCCAGAAGATACTGGTGAATACAAGGGGATTGAACTGACTGGACATATTGGAACAAATCCAGAGTTAAAATCCTCAGCCTCCGTAGGAGATTTACTTGCATTATTTTGCATGTCACTCACACATCCTTGGGTAGGTAGCTCAATGTCAGGTGACTGTGATGGAGTAGTATGACTTGAGGGAGGCAAACGTGGAGAAGTTACTGAAGGGGATCGTACTGGTGGTGTTGTATGCTTTTCACTTTGATCATCCTCCTCATCCTCTTCTTCCCTCAAGAACGACGTGATATGTTCCATCAGCTCTTTACGCCGACGCTGTCGTTTTTCATATTGTTGAAGTTTACTGTGAAGTGCAGCCATATCAGCAGCCTCATCCTTCTCTTTGTCAGAAATAGTCTTCAACATTTTCCTCAATGAACTCATGCTCAACAAATCCATGGAGCTTGTGTCTGGGTGCTCACCTTGTCTGGAGACTGTTCGTGACTGACTAGCTAGGCCCACTGCGGCTGCTGCTCCTCTCTGCTCCACTTGCACCTCTTCTGTGGGTGGGGAGGAGAGAGCAGGTCGGTGATGGCCATAGTCAACATGATACTCTTCCAGATGCCTGGGTGTGCGACGATGCCGTGAGGGTCTGTCTGACGTCTCAGTTTGAGGGAGAGAAGTGGCTTGCTCTTTCAATGACATCACTGCAGTAGTCAATAGATCCGGCTCGAAGGACCAATGTTGGGGATTGCCCCACTGAATGCTGGTTAATATTTATTGACCGCTGCAGAACTCTTGTCAAGGAGTCGGAGTCATCATATTTATTTGATGATTTATTGCACAAGATGTGACCTAACACACATGTTAGTGTATTTGAGGTAGTTTCTGAAATAAATAAAACAACAGATATAAATACTCATTGTTCACATATTACCAATAACTCAACATATAACAAACTCTATAATAAACAACTGTGAAATGCGCTGATATATAGAATATTAACTGAGAAATGTATCAGCAATATATCTGTGAGAATAGTCTGCTTAGTAAAATTACAAACATCGAAATATAAAATATATATAGAAATGAGAATGTATCATTAATACAGAAGTTAGTAATAATAGCTGCTGGAAGGTATTATCACCATGAAATGTCACTTCAATGTAATAAAATTGTAAACATGAACAATGCACGCTGCGATGCTAGCGGGCTAAACCGCTCGTTAAACAGGATCATATTACACTCAAAAAGATCGCTAAACATCAATAACATCAATAACATCATAAACACTGTTAAAGTTAACACGATCGTGGTACACTGTAATTATCTAGGTAATTAACAATATATATTGAAGTAACTTACTTCATCACGCACTTTCTCTTGCACATAAACACTGCACCTGAGTGAGAGCGCGCGGCGGGTCTGCCGTGCTGAAGCAACAGTGAATAACTGGTCACGTTACAACCGTACATACTATGAATCCTGCACTACGTTATTTACGCAAGTTATTACTGAAACATAACGCAGATCGCAACTCTTAAACTTAAAAAGGAAAGAATTCACAACATGACCATTAAAATAAAAATTGAAAATCATCCTATTTTGTTTTAATTTTCCCTTACTAAATTATACAGTTATTAATGCTATGGACTGTGGGATTACTAACAGGCTATTAACAAAAATCTGTCTCTAAACCTCTTTTCTCTTTATTAAAAGTTGATATAGATGATAAAATCAAATGTTTTGCAAATCAGCTCGAAAGGCCTGATCTCATATGATTCGTGAAACGCGCTTCGGAGTCCCGATCTGAATCAAATGTTTTGCGAACTCTCTCCGAATCCCAGATCTCAAGTTATTTTCCGGTGAAAGCGTTATATAGCGCTTGCCGAAAAATGGCGGAGACCAAACGTAATCAGATAGTTTGTGTTCTAATTAAAAAAAAAAAACAACAACAACAAAAAAACAACCTATCATTTCATAGTTTTCCCACTGACGAAAATGTAAAAAAAAAGCGTTGGAATTGGGCTATAACAGCAGAGGAAAAGGCGAAAATTACTGTGAGGAAAGGTACTATAGTGTGTGCTAAGCACTTCATGGATGATGAGGTCCGTGTCCAACCGGGGTACGGTAGATCTCGCACCATGGGCTGTGCCTTCCAGGTTTGCGTGGAAAAGTTGCGGAGACGTTAAATCACGCGTCAAAACGGGATGTTTGTGGTGCAGAGCAGTAAATGTCGAGACTTTGCAGGAGCACGATTACAACAGCCGTCCAGTCCCAGGTGAGTGTAATGTGTTAACTAAAACAATAACTTATATTAAAAGCTAATCGGCAACTTTAGACATTAATCAAATATAGTATGTTTTATTTGTATTGTTAGATGTTAAAAACGTTATACATTTAATGTAGCACATGGTAGCAGTTATGCTAGTCGAGCAGGTTAGTGAAGCGGTGTTTTTATACTTTTGCCATCACCCTTTTATACTGCTCTCTTTCTGGCTTAAGTCACACAAAATTAACAAATAATATTAAAGTTATCAATAAAATCCACAACAATGTAGGAAATACGAGCAGTTGAACAAACATCTGTTGTACAAGTAGAATTCCAATTATTTTATAATGGTTTGTAGGTTATTTAACTTTGAATTGATGTTCTAAGTAACTGGTATATTATTGCATAAATGTGATAGTAACTGTCCAAGTTAATGAGTTGTTTTTATTAAAGTGTTATGTTTAACACAAAATAATACATGTATTGTTGTTTGCTTTATGTTAATTAAGTGCTCTTGCTGAGGCATGGGAAAAATAAAGAAGCTGGAAAAAACACCTGCTAGTGACATCAGCATCATCTACACACCTGCTAGTGATGTCACTAGCATGTGTGTAGATGATGCTGATGTCACTAGCAGGTGTGTAGATGATGCTGACGCCACTAGCAGGTGTCTAGATCAGTGGTTCCCAACCTTTTTCAACTCGCGGCCCACACAACCAAACACATATGTTTGCGCGGCCCACTTCAAAAAAATTAACTGACCCCGCTATTGTTGGGTTAATAACTTAGTACTCAGAAGCTAGATTTTAAACTATATTTATTGAATAAACTAGGGCTGTGCGATATGGACAAAAAAAAAAAAAAAAACTATCGCGATTTTTTTGATCAATTTTGCAATTGTGCTTTTACAGTCATAAATGCATTCAGGATTAATTTGAAACATATTTCCAAAAGAAAACCAATCAGAGCTTTATCAAAAAGTTGTAACATCTCTAGAACAGACATAAGTCAAAATTATCACTATAGTGAAGATGTAAAAAAATGTGTAGACTTGTGGCAAAAAAAAATAAATAAATAAAAAATCCTGTATACAGGGACTTTTTTTTCTTTTTTGCCATGCATTGTTCATAGAGCTCATTTATTGTAGCAGTGCCTCAGGTGTTTGCAGTGTGTATACAGTATGTGTATGCGGTCAGCAGTGAGAGCGCATAAATATAACGCGAAAGCACATTAAAATAATGCACGAGTGTGAATCTCTCTGTTCGCAGCAGATTTCCTTTGCTCTGTCACAAAACCGGTCGTGCTTGCTCAGATACACGCTGCTTTGCAAGGAGAGAGTGTGCACACTTAAAACGTGTCTCCTCTCACTTAAACTGAATCCTGTTCACTAACAAATTCACTCTATGCTCATGTGTTAGACATGAATTATTTTTGCACGTTTTTATTTCTAGCCTTTTACCGCAGTGAGAACGCTCTGATCCGTCAACATTGGCTCAGAAAAAAGGCGCATCACAGACAGTGTGTGAACCTGGAGTTAGGCATATGCGCACGCTCAAATCGTGATTTTAGGACGTTTTCTTTTAATCGCACAGCCCTAGAATGGACTGGAAATGAACAGAAAATAATTGGCGGCCCACCTGCAATACCGGCCGCAGACCACAGGTTGAAAACCACTGGTCTAGATGATGCTGACGCCACTAGCATGTGTGTAGATGATGCTGACGTCACTAGCAGGTGTGTAGATGATGCTGACGTCACTAGCAGGTGTGTAGATGATGCTGACGTCACTAGCAGGTGTGTAGATGATGCTGACGTCACTAGCAGGTGAGTAGATGATGCTGACGTCACTAGCAGGTGTGTAGATGACACTGATGTCACTAGCAGGTGTGTAGATGATGCTGACGCCACTAGCAGGTGTGTAGATGATGCTGACTTCACTAGCAGGTGTGTAGATGATGCTGATGTCACTAGCATGTGTGTAGATGATGCTGACGCCACTAGCAGGTGTGTAGATGATGCTGATGTCACTAGCAGGTGTGTAGATGATGCTGACGCCACTAGCAGGTGTGTAGATGATGCTGACATCACTAGCAGGTGTGTAGATGATGCTGACGCCACTAGCAGGTGTGTAGATGATGCTGACGTCACTAGCAGGTGTGTAGATGATGCTGACGTCACTAGCAGGTGAGTAGATGATGCTGACGTCACTAGCAGGTGTGTAGATGACGCTGATGTCACTAGCAGGTGTGTAGATGATGCTGACGCCACTAGCAGGTGTGTAGATGATGCTGACATCACTAGCAGGTGTGTAGATGATGCTGATGTCACTAGCATGTGTGTAGATGATGCTGACGCCACTAGCAGGTGTGTAGATGATGCTGATGTCACTAGCAGGTGTGTAGATGATGCTGACGCCACTAGCAGGTGTGTAGATGATGCTGACGTCACTAGCAGGTGTGTAGATGATGCTGACGTCACTAGCAGGTGTGTAGATGATGCTGACGTCACTAGCAGGTGTGTAGATGATGCTGACATCACTAGCAGGTGTGTAGATGATGCTGATGTCACTAGCATGTGTGTAGATGATGCTGACGCCACTAGCAGGTGTGTAGATGATGCTGATGTCACTAGCAGGTGAGTAGATGATGCTGACGCCACTAGCAGGTGTGTAGATGATGCTGACGTCACTAGCAGGTGTGTAGATGATGCTGACATCACTAGCAGGTGTGTAGATGATGCTGACGCCACTAGCAGGTGTGTAGATGATGCTGACGTCACTAGCAGGTGTGTAGATGATGCTGACGTCACTAGCATGTGTGTAGATGATGCTGACGCCACTAGCAGGTGTGTAGATGATGCTGACGTCACTAGCAGGTGTGTAGATGATGCTGATGTCACTAGCAGGTGAGTAGATGATGCTGACGCCACTAGCAGGTGTGTAGATGATGCTGACGTCACTAGCAGGTGTGTAGATGATGCTGACGTCACTAGCAGGTGTGTAGATGACGCTGATGTCACTAGCAGGTGTGTAGATGATGCTGACGCCACTAGCAGGTGTGTAGATGATGCTGACATCACTAGCAGGTGTGTAGATGATGCTGATGTCACTAGCAGGTGTTTTTTCCAGCTCCTTTATTTTTCCCATGCCTCAGCAAGAGCACTTAATTAACATAAAGCAAACAACAATACATGTATTATTTTATGTTAAACATAACACTTTAATAAAAACAACTAATTAATTTGGAAAGTTACTATCACATTTATGCAATAATATACCAGTTACTTAGAACATCAATTCAAAGTTAAATAACCTACAAACCATTATAAAATAATTGGAATTCTACTTGTACAACAGATGTTTGTTCAACTGCTCGTATTTCCTACATTGTTGTGGATTTTATTGATAACTTTAAATGTCTTTGTTAATTTTGTGTGACTTAAGCCAGAAAGAGAGCAGTATAAAAGGGTGATGGCAAAAGTATAAAAACACCGCTTCACTAACCTGCTCGACTGTTAGCATAACTGCTACCATGTGCTACATTAAATGTATAACGTTACATCTAACAATATAAATAAAACATATATTATATATATTATACTATATTTGATTAATGTCTATAGTTGCCGATAGGCTTTTAATATAAGTTATTGTTTTAATTAACACATTACACTCACCTGGGACTGGATGGCTGTTGTAATCGTGCTCCTGCACCATCTCGACATTTACTGCTCTGCACCACAAACATCCCGTTTTGACGCGTGATTTAAAGCTGCGGTAGGGAACATTTGACGCTCTAGAGCAGTGGTTCCCAACCTTTTTCAACTCGCGGCCCACACAACCAAACACATATGTTTGCGCGGCCCACTTCAAAAAAATTAACTGACCCCGCTATTGTTGGGTTAATAACTTAGTACTCAGAAGCTAGATTTTAAACTATATTTATTGAATAAACTAGGGCTGTGCGATATGGACAAAAAAAAAAAAAAAAACTATCGCGATTTTTTTGATCAATTTTGCAATTGTGCTTTTACAGTCATAAATGCATTCAGGATTAATTTGAAACATATTTCCAAAAGAAAACCAATCAGAGCTTTATCAAAAAGTTGTAACATCTCTAGAACAGACATAAGTCAAAATTATCACTATAGTGAAGATGTAAAAAAATGTGTAGACTTGTGGCAAAAAAAATAAATAAATAAAAAAATCCTGTATACAGGGACTTTTTTTTCTTTTTTGCCATGCATTGTTCATAGAGCTCATTTATTGTAGCAGTGCCTCAGGTGTTTGCAGTGTGTATACAGTATGTGTATGCGGTCAGCAGTGAGAGCGCATAAATATAACGCGAAAGCACATTAAAATAATGCACGAGTGCGAATCTCTCTGTTCGCAGCAGATTTCCTTTGCTCTGTCACAAAACCGGTCGTGCTTGCTCAGATACACGCTGCTTTGCGAGGAGAGAGTGTGCACACTTAAAACGTGTCTCCTCTCACTTAAACTGAATCCTGTTCACTAACAAATTCACTCTATGCTCATGTGTTAGACATGAATTATTTTTGCACGTTTTTATTTCTAGCCTTTTACCGCAGTGAGAACGCTCTGATCCGTCAACATTGGCTCAGAAAAAAGGCGCATCACAGACAGTGTGTGAACCTGGAGTTAGGCATATGCGCACGCTCAAATCGTGATTTTAGGACGTTTTCTTTTAATCGCACAGCCCTAGAATGGACTGGAAATGAACAGAAAATAATTGGCGGCCCACCTGCAATACCACCGGCGGACCACAGGTTGAAAACCACTGCTCTAGAGGTTAATAAACAGAACTGCTTGCGTCTTGCTGAAGAACATCGTAGCCGGAACTACTTCTCTCTGTTTATGTCTATGAAGAATCACAAAGGTACTGGGTTACTCCGCCGCGGTACCCCCGAAGCAATCTAAAATAGTCTGAATATAAACACTTATTATAGGTGCACCCTAGTGATTCAGGACAAGCTAAAAATACGGTTTGGAAAATGGATTCATGGTGTACTCGCTTATTATATACATTTTTCTACATTTTGAACACAAACAAAGTTACGGACCGCAGCTCTGATTGGTTGATTTTTACCGGGAGCAATGGATTTTCTGCAAATGGCAATTGGACCACTGGGAGGAGCCAGAGGAGCTTGATTTTTTCACAGATTATCTGTCTCATATTCTACTGTCAGGACATAATGACAGGTTTAACAAATATGTAAAAAATATATTTTTACAAAAGTTACCTACTGCAGCTTTAACGTCTCCGCAACTTTTCCAAGCAAACCTGGAAGGCACAGCCCATGGTGCGAGATCGACCGTACCCCGGTTGGACACGGACCACATCCTCCGTGAAGTGCTTAGCACACACTAGTACCTTTCCTCACAGTAATTTACGCCTCCTCCTCTCGCCCTATAGCCAAATTTCAACTCTTTTTTTATTTTTGTCGGTGGGAAAACTATACGAAATGATAAAGTTTTTTTTTTTTTTTTATTAGAACACAAAGGCACACTATACACATTTGAATAGTGTTGGTCTCCGCCAATTTTCGGCAAGCGAATGAACGCTATAGCCCTTTCACTGGAAAATAAGTTGAGATCTGGGATTCGGAGCGAGTTCGCAAAACATTTGATTCAGATCAGGTCTTTCTAGCGGATTTGCAAAGCATTTGATTCTATCATAGGCTACTAAATCAAGTTTTAATAAAGAGAAAAGAGGTTTAAATGTCTTTGTTAATTTTGTGTGACTAAGCCAGAAAGAGAGCAGTATAAAAGGGAGATGGCAAAAATTGTTAAAACACTGCTTCACTAACTTCGGAGCCTGTTCGCCACTCGGTTGATTCAGATCTGGACTTTGGAGCATGTTTGAGATTTTTTTTTATTCAAATCTGAACATCGAAGCAGGAAGTGTTTGTCAAACAGGTGATAAATGAATATTTGGATTTTGTTTTTTTACCTGTCGATTCGGTATGTACATGGACCCACACACAAAGGTGGACACACTCTAGACTTAATCATCAGTAGGACTCTAAACTTTTCATCCATTGTTATTAAGGACGTAGTGTCACGGATCGCAAGAGGCGAAGACTCAAGTGCAGCCAGATGGGAAGACTTTATTTATACGTCACCAAAATAAACAAAAACACAACTGAAACCAGAGGAGCGTTCAAAGTTCCGAGACATAGACTGAAGTCAGATTCCCAGTGAAATGCTCTCAGACAGCAAATGCAATGAGTTTGCATCCTTCTTTTCTGAGAAGATCATCAATATCAGGAAGGCGATTAGCACATCCTCAAGTAATGCAGTTAGAAATACCAAGGGTTCACACAAAACAAGGGGAATCTGCTTTTAGTTTCTATGCCGCTCGCAGTTGGAATCAGCTTCCAGAAGAGATCAGATGTGCTAAAACACTAGTCACATTTAAATCTAGACTTAAAACTCATCTGTTTAGCTGTGCATTTATTGAATGAGCACTGTGCAATATCATAACTGATTGCACTATATTTTCAGTTTTTTTATGTAAAATAATTTTGTAACTGTTTTTAAAATTATTTTAAGTAAATTTTTTAATCATTATAAAAGTTTTAAAATTGCTTGTTTTATTTTTGTTATAATTTTTCTTTATGATTATTTTACACTTTGAATTACCATTGTGTATGAAATGTGCTATATAAATAAACTTGCCTTGCCTAGTCTGTTACTGGGCTTATATATATATATATATATATATATATATATATATATATATATATATATATATATATATATATATATATATATATATATTATATAATATAACACACACACACACACACACACACACACACTACCGGTCAGAGTTTGGGATCAGAATGATTTTTAATGTTTTTTTTTTACAGGAATTTATTTTATCAACAATACTGGGAAACATGTTATATTGTGAAATATTTTTAACATTTTTCTATTTTAATATACATGAAGGGGTAATTTATTCATGTGATGTGCAGCTGTATTTTCAGCATCATTCCTCCAGTCTTCAGTGTCACATGATCTTCAGAAATCAGAATAATATGATGATTTATTATTAGAATTATCCACAGTTTTACTGATAAATATTATTTTGGAATCTGTGATACTATTTTCAGGATTTTTTGATGAATGAAAAGTTAAAAAGAAGAGCATTTATTTAAAATATAAATATTTTCTAACAATATTCACTACAGTTCAATAGTTTGGGGTCAGTAGCCTACATTTTTATCCTTTCTTTTTTTTAATAAGAAATTGTATTCTTTATTAGATTTTAGAATCTTTTATTCAGGATGTGTTAAATTGATAAGAAGTGATATCAAAGATTAATATTGTTAGAATAGATTTATATTTTGAATAAACGCTGTTCTTTAAAAAAATTATACATCGAAGAATCCTTAAAAAAGTATCGTAGATTCCAAAATAATATTTGGTAGCACACCTATTAATAGTTCTAATAATAAATCATCATATTTTCATGATTTCTAAAGATCATGTGACACTGAAGACTGGAGGAATGATGCTGAAAATACAGCTGCACATCACATAAATAAATTATATTTTAAAGGATATTAAAATATAAACCATTATTTTATATATTTTATTTTGATCATTTTGAAATATTACTGAAATACAACCTTTTTTTGTTTCAAACAGTTCATTGAACAATAATAAATGAAGTACCTGAAGCTGACAATGAAGTAAATGTATAATAATTAGCAAAGATGATTAATTTAGCGCTGTAAACGCGCGTGTGAGGGGCTGAGACGCGCCGCGGAGCGTCAGACGCGCGTGAGGACCAAACACAGCAGAACGGTAAGAAACTTCACTCCTCTTATTATTTCTCCTTTACTATAGCGATTTATTTTTAGATTCGTGATCTGAGTCTTTCATAGAGTTGTAGAGTTATTGGAGAAATAGAGTTATTTTTTACATTCTTTGGTCGACGTTTTCAGATCGGGACTTCGGAGCCTTTTCGCGACTCGGTTGATTCAGCTCGGCACTTCGGAGCCTTTTCGCGACTCGGTTGATTCAGCTCGGCACTTCGGAGCCTTTTCGCGACTCCGTTTATTCAGATCGGCACTTCGAAGCATGTTCGCGACTCGGTTGATTCAGATCGGCACGATCGGAGCCTTTTCGCGACTCGGTTGATTCAGCTCGGCACTTCGGAGCCTTTTCGCCACTCGGTTGATTCAGATCTGCACTTCGAAGCATGTTCGCGACTCGGTTGATTCAGATCGGCAATTCGGAGCATGTTCGCGAATCGCGACTCTATTTATTCAGATCGGCACTTCGAAGCATGTTCGCGACTCGGTTGATTCAGATCGGCACTTCGGAGCATGTTCGCGACTCGGTTGATTTAGATCGGCACTTCGAAGCATGTTCGCGACTCGGTTGATATAGATCGGCACTTCGGAGCCTGTTCGCGACTCGGTTGATTCAGATCGGCACTTCGAAGCATGTTCGCGACTCGGTTGATTCAGTTTGGCACTTCGTGTTGGGAAAATACACTCTTATTAGAATGATTGTTAAACTTGTGTGTATTTCAGTTAAAGATGTTTAAGTTATCAAGCTTCTCTAATGTGAATTCTCCTTGTCATTTGAATAATATAGCCACTAGGTGGAGCTCTAAGCATTTTTGTTGTTCTGGTTATTTAAGCACTGAAGAAGAGCAGTAATGTAACTATTGTTTGTTTGAACAAGCAGTAAAGACTGATGCATACTTTGTTGTGCGTTTAGACGGATAAATGAGTACTCTGAGTCTTTATTAAAAACCAACAGGTTATGGGCCCAGGTCTAGAACGCTACAGTGACACTGCTGAAAGGATTATTGAAGATATAGATCGACTGTGATTAAAAATGAGCTTTGATTCCAAGACGGTGACGATTGTTCCATTAAATGGAGCAAACTATCCTACGTGGAAAGTGCAATGTCGGATGGCATTGATGAGGGACGGAATATGGGACTTGGTAAATGGTATAGAGACTACTCCATGATCTGATGCAAGTAAGTTAGCAAGTTATATGGCTAAAAGTGATCGTGCACTGGCTTCCAATGTATTGTCAATAGAACCGTCTTTGCTCTATTTAATTGGAGAACCGGAAGATCCTACTGTCATGTGGAAAAAGTTGCAGGACCAATTTCAGAAGAAAACTTGGGCAAACAAACTACTGAGGCGTAAATTGTCCTCATTGAAATTGAAAGATGGGGACTCAGTTCAAGAGCACATTAAAGGGTTAGTTCGCCCAAAAATGTAAATTATGTCATTAATAACTCACCCTTATGCTGTTCCAAACATGTAAGGCCTCCTTTTATCTTCGGAACACAGTTTAAGATATTTTAGATTTAGTCCGAGAGCTCTCAGTCCCTCCATTGAAGCTGTGTGTACGGTCTACTGTCCATGTCCAGAAAGGTAAGAAAAACATCATCAAAGTAGTCCATGTGACATCAGAGGGTCCGTTGGAATTTTTTGAAGCAGCGAAAATACATTTTGGTCCAAAAATAGCAAAAACAACGACTTTATTCAGCATTGTGTTCTCTTCCGTGTCTGTGTGAGAGAGAGTTCCAATCAAAGCAGCTGGATTTCCGGTTCGCAAACGAATCATTCAGTTCACCAAATTGAACTGAATCGTTTTAAACGGTTCAGATCTCTAATACGCATTAATCCACTAATGACTTAAGCTGTTAACTTTTTTAATGTGGCTGACACTCCCTCTGAGTTCAAACAAACCAATATCCCGGAGTAATTCATGTACGCAAACAGTACACTGACTGAACTGCTGTGATGAACACCGAGCCGAGCCAGATAACAAACAATAGACTGACTCTATTGAATAAAAGGATATCGGCTTTATGATATGAAACTTGCAAAGGTGTTCTATAGTCGAGACGTGTTATTTAATGAGTCTGATTATAAAATTGAGAAGGAGCCTGATGAAAATGAGGAAGACACTGTGAAACGGTGAACTTGACTGCCAAGAATCTTACATTGAGAGCTCAGCAGAAGAAGAGATCCAAAGATCAACAAGAGTGAGAAAAACACCTGACTATTATGGAGAATGGGTAACACTCACTAATTAACCAAATAACTGAACCCAAAACTGTAAAATATGTTTTCAGTAGTCCTGATAAGGAGAAATGGAAGGAAGCTATGAAGAAGGAAATAGAATCTCTGTATGCAAATGATGTGTGGGTCCTGGTAGAACTACCAAAAGATAGAAAAGCAGTGGGCAGTAAATGGGTGTTCAAAGTCAAGGTTGATACTGATGGAACATTTGAGAGACACAAAGCATGTCTAGTAGCACAAGGCTTTTCACAGAAGTTTGGGTCAGACTATGACGAAACGTTTAGTCCAGCAGTCAGATTTGAGTCAATCAGGACAATACTTGCTCTAGCTGTACAGTATGGACTAAAATTACATCAGATGGATGTTAAGACTGCTTTCCTGAATGGTGAACTGAAGGAGGAAGTGTTTATGCAACAACCTGAAGGTTTTGTTATCAAAGAAAAGGAACATCTAGTGTGTAAACTAAATCGTAGCATCTATGGACTGAAACAATCACCAAGATTTTGGAACATCGTTCTAGATGAAAAACTGAGGAAGATGGGATTTGTCCAAACTACAGCTGATCCTTGCATTTACACTGCAGAAACTGGTGAGATGTTCATTATAGCTGTGTATGTTGATGACATTCTCCTGGCTGGAAATAATGATAAACGGATGATGGAGGTGAAGAAAATGCTCTCAAAACACTTTGAGATAAAGGATATGGGTGAGTTAACTCATTTACTTGGAGTAAAAATCGTCCAAAAACCAGAAGCTGGAGAAACCCGGATAGGTCAGACAACATATACCAAAAATGTGTTGGAGAAGTTCGGAATGGAAAATTCCATGAAGCTTTGAAAAACCGGCAAAAAAATGTCCCCATCAGACAAAGTTTTTTTCATATAGATGTTTCTGAAAACTTAAGGCTTTTTTCTTCATAAAACGAGTTGGACATCATCACACAAATGTCTGCGTACGGACCAGTTAAATCAGAAGACTAAAATTCGCCTGCAGAAAATAAGGATGTCACAACAATAATGAGCCACTCACACCAGGCATAATGTTTAACTGATTTTTTTTAAGTTTTTGATTTGCGTAGAATGCAAATTTTGTAGAACTTGAGAAATAGATAAAGATAAAATACAGATAATGGAAAAAAATGTAATGCAGAAAATACAAAGTGTGCTTCCACAAATAAAATAATTTCTTTAAACACCGTTTTTTTCTTAGGGTTTCAAGGACTTTAAATAACTCTAAAGGACTAATCTAAACAAAATAAATAAAGAACAAAAATAAATGTATATTCTGCTATTTATGCTAATACTTGTTTTTAACCTGGGTTACACACCTCCCAGCAGTGCACGCACTAAGCAGAAATGACATAAACCCACATATCTTTACAGATAGCCAAGTATAAAACACAAATGCAGTTAGAACCCACATACATTCATTAACAATTTACCTGCTTCGTAGGCCTTATAAAAGCCTGGGCTGGCTTCAGTAAGTGAACTGAACAAACGAGTTACCCTCAGAAGAGTAGCAGGCGACGAGTGTTGCTACTGAACCGTCTAAGTACCGTGTCCTTCCATTCGCTTGTGCATTTGCGTGTCAAGTCTTTCTCGAATGCAAGCTGCACTAACCTGGTCTTTCTCTCGTGTAGCATTGTGCATCTGATTTTTCAGAGTGGAGAATGAATTCTCACACATTGCTGTGAATGCACCAAATGACAATGCATGTTTGAAAGCAGTCAGCACACTGGGCATGGCAATCATATGGTTGTGGTACGTTGAGATGATGTGCTGTATGGTCCAGTCTCCCTGCATTGCTTGCTTTTGTGACATTAAAAACTCTTTAGCAACTTCAAACTCAGCGTCAACAATAATCGATTGTGACAGGTCGAGAATATGCTTCACAGCTTTCACATTAAGAAAGTTATCGGCCTCTGGATTTAGTGCTGCAAGTGCACTGGCCAGTTGTGAGCTGCGCTCTCTGAATCTATACGCTCCAGTTCCCCAACCATCGAATCAATAGTGTTGTAGTACAATCTCCGAAGTTCAGTTTCCACGTCATCATCACCTCTGTGTCCTCCTGTAGGCCCTGTAACGATGTAACCATCCATCCGTGTGCTCTCTATGTGTCTCCGCTTTGGCCCGGGTCTCAGTGACTCGCTGGTGTGCGTGGCAGTATCCAGCATCTGCTTAAACTCTTCATCACAACTGAGTTTTTTAACACATCCTTTTGCACTCGCCACAACACTTAAACCTGTCAACAAGTCAGTGTCCTCTCTCTGGAGAAGCTTGTTCGGTGGGTCCAATAGAGAAAGGACTCTGTGGGTTAAGTTGGCAAGGAACATGAAACGTGGCTCAGATATCTCACGCAGCAGACCTGTAGCTTCCATTCTCGTCTCTGAGCCATAGTTCAGCACAGTGTCAGCATCGGTCAGAATCGATTTTATGTCATTAAATGACTTAAGAATGACTGATACAGTGGCAAGATGCCCTGTCCATCTCTGCTGCAGTAGACATTTAAGATGCGCACCTTTATAATGCATAGCAGCAGTTGGCTTTCTACAGAACTTGTACAGGGAATCACACACCTCGAAAAACTCTGAAAGTGCGGTCTCTGCAGACATGGCATGAACAACAACCAAATGCAATTGATGGTTAAGGCAGTGCACATATGGTATCTCACATCCAAGTCTGTCCTGTAGAATTTTCTGAACACCACCACGTTTCCCCGACATAAGTGCAGCTCTTTCATATACCTGACTCAGAATTTTTTAGCTGTCCAAGCCAACCTTAAGCTCAGTCAGAGCCAATGTCAGTTAATGCCTGTCGGTCACCTTTCTGAGCCGTAGCGATGCACAGCAGACGCTCTGTAACTTTGTAAGACTCATTCCCAAATCGAAGCACAATCTATATATTTTCACATCCTGTGGGGTCACGCGTCCCATCAACTTTCAAAGTGTAATAGGACTCACCAACTTCCTCCACTATAGCCTCTTTCACCACATTACTGAGTGTTCTTATAAGTTCATTTTGCATATCATGACAGGTGTAAGTGGCATTGCGAGGGATTGTCTTCACCACAAAAAACAAAATGCTGCGTCTGCCTTGACACTGTACTCCAACCACTCTCTGTTGTGAAACCATTTATCAACGAATGATCGCCCCTTGCAGGATACTGTTTTAGCACAATTTGGACAGGCCTGTCAGTCCCGATATCATCAACCGCTGTCCGCTGACTTGAAGGACTTGAAGATTGTTGGTCTATGGCTGCGCTAGTTAAATCTTTTGGCGGTTTTCCGGAGCTAGCATTCACAGATGAAGGGTCAGCTGAGCTCTCATAGACCGTGGTACTGGTGGTCGTGGCCGAAGTATCGAAGTCTACTGATTGACGAGCCTGCTGAGGTCTAAACCATTTTTTTTTTTATTTTTTACAATTAGCTGCTAACAAATGTCTATAATATAGACGGAAGATGGACAAACTGTTTTTTCAAATTGAAATGGATTTTGCGTTCCCGCTGCAAATCAAATGTAACAAGTTTAGTTGACCAATAAGCATTCACCATGACGAAGCAGTAACGTGCCATGAACAACCAAAATTATGCATTTTCCCCATTCATTTTATTTTATTTAAGTTACAGTTTGAACATTTAATATTAAAATCAGGGCTTGAAAATTCAATTGGTTCACTCTGAGCAGAATCGATATTTTAACGTTTCTGTTCTGCGTTCCTCTGATATTATTACTGTTCCGAAACCGGTTCGGGAGGAAGAAATACCGGTTAATACCGGCCCTCGAATGCCCCACCACAGCGCCGGCGCTGGTTATCTTCTGTCTGTATTTTCACAGCTTAAAGGTAAATTAATAGGACTTTATGAATGATCCACTCTTTATAAAACTAATCACGTTTGTTATGACATCCGATTGGAACATCACAATTTGCATGATAACTTTCGTTATTCTACAGCAAAAAAAAAAAAAAAAAGATTAAATAAATGCAGAGCGAGAATTCTGAGTATGGGTCACTTGGCTGAATGTCATGTCACTTTTATTTCACTGGCGGGAAAATGTATGTACTGTTGGCCTAAAAGCATCAGCGAGCCAATCACTTTTTACCCAATCATAAATGCTCACTGCCTGCCAATCATTTTGCATGTTTGTGTTCGCTGGCTCATTTTAGAGGCGGGGTTTGTTGAATGGCAGCAAAAGTTAGCTTGTTACTGAGCATCTTTTCTAAAGTTGTCCATTTTTGAATACAAGAGTAGATTTGGTCGAAAAAAACTTGAAAAAAAAAACAATGGTGAGTGGCTTAAATTGTTATTTTGATGGTTTTGCAATATAGCCTACTGTTTTTGAACAAAACATTTATGAACGTCCCACAAACCTGTCAAAAAAGTTAGTTAAATTTTGACACATTTTAACGCAATAAGCACTTTGACGTGTTTTAAAGTGATCTTAGCTGAAAATGGTGAATATATATTGAGATGCCATTGATGTCCCCAATAATACTGAATTAACCATACAAAAAATATATATTTTTAGATTATTTTATATTTTATTTTTAAACAATGTATATATATTTTAGCATTCAGAGTTGAAAAATCTTATAAATACAAGTAGTGTAAAAATAATACTACATTTCAAAGTTGCAAATGAATTGAATTTAATAGTAATTTCTGAGTCAAAATAGTTTCTACACCAAATGTTTTTCAGTGTATGTAAATCAGAAGGTGCCCAAGCTTGTTCCTATAGGGCAAAAAAATTTATTTGATGGAGGTCTGTGGGCCAAAAATAAACACTGCATTATACCAGACTGTTCATAATATTTAAAAATGAAATAATAAAATGAAAAGATTACTTATAATCAGTGCATTACTTATAATTTTTTTTTGACGATTCCCCTCGTCCCCTGAGGTAACAACAACTATATTGAAGGGCTTTTATATACAGCAGTCAACAGGCAACCTTAATAATAAATCCTTTTATTAGTTTGTGGATTTGCTTGAGCTAGAAAGAACTACTGAACATAAATAAAATGTGCAAAAGGATTTTCAAACTTCCAAACTGACACAAATGATTCGCGAACCAGCTCCGAACTCACGAACTGACTCAAATGAATCACGCTCCGAACTCCCGAACTGAATCAAATAATTCGCGATCCCAAACTGACTCAAATGATTCGCGAACCCGCTTTGAACTCCCGAACTGACTCACATGATTCGCGAACCTGCTACGAACTCCTGAACTGATTCAAATGATTCGCGAACCCTAAACGAACTCTCGAATTGATTCAAATGATCCGCGAAGCCGCTCCGAACTCCTGAATTGATTCAAATGATTTGCGATCCCCAAACTGACTCAATGATTCGCGAACCCGCTCCGAACTCTCAAATTGATTCAAATGATCCGCGAAGCAGCTCCGAACCCCGAACTGATTTAAATGATTTGCGATCCCCAAACTGACTCAAATGATTCGCGAACCCGCTCTGAACTCCCGAACTGACTCAAATGATTCGCGAACCCACTCCAATTTCTCTAACTGATTCAAATGATCCGCAAAGCTGCTCCGAACTCCCGAACTGACTCAAATGATTCGCGATCTGAAAAGCGGCAGTGAAGGCAAAGGATTAAAACCTCTATTAAAACAGATGTCCAAATCAACGTACCTGTACGCTAAAAGCACGTTCTGGGCGCACGGAGAGGTGGTGGTACACTCAAGAGCTATGTTTGGAAGTGGCGGTACTGAGTACCAGTGCGTACCGGCCCACTTAAAGCAGTGGTTATAATCCAGTTTTATTTTTAAAGTTTATAGTTCAATTAAGCTCATGATACAATGAAAACATAGAAACCCTTCCAATTATAGTACAATAGAGTTCAGTGCCCAATTCAGCTCTTCAAGATTAAAGCAACAAAGACAGTGACCTCTAATGAGAGACATGAAGCTGATTCTTATTTTTCAAATGTTTTCCAAATTGGGATGCAGCTGATTTACTGACAGAATCCAGATATTATGTAGGTGAGAGTCTGTTAATTTGCTTCTCATTTTACACTTGTTCAAGTTCATCAGACTGAAAGTCTTCTCACAGTGGTATAGGTACTGCCAAACAGAGTCAATATCACTTTAACTGGTTTGCACATGAACTGCATTAATTATTATGCTATATAAGGCTTGCCAAAAGTGATATTTCCGCAGTATCAGCTCTGGGACTTGTCTTTGTGCCCTATACTGGCTGTCAGTCAATGTAGTTACATTTTCACGCCAGTAGGTAGTGTAAATACTTGCAGTCATGTCTGTATATCATACTATAATTTAATACAGTAATTATTGCAACAAAGCCTATCATCAACTGTTTCCCCCCATCTTCTTGTATATAGGCCTTTATCATGGTGGCCCAAATTAAAGGTCACCACAGGCCAACTTTGTCCTGCGGTCCCTAGTTTGAGCATCTCTGGTGTAAATAAAGTAAATGAGGAGGCTTTCAAATTGACAGAAGGTGACACTGTTAAATTAGCTGTAAGTACGTCAGAGTTTGTAAACTTCTAGACAAGAGTTTAGTGTTACATGCTTTTTATAAGTTTATTGATATAGGTTCTCTATTATATCGAGTGACAAGTTAGCTTGATATTTAAGTGTGTTTTTGGTGAACAGATGGTTTGCAGCATCAGCTGACAGCTCAGAGAGAGACCTGCTCCCAGGACGGACTGCATCTCTGGCACCGGTGCCGTTTTCTCCTCGATGAAGGACTGGAGACGTGCGGTCCCTGGGTGCCTGACAGTGCTGGATAATTGACACATTTCTACAAGGATTTGGTGACTCCCGTCTTCTGTCAGTATCCTGTTAGATACGGTGAGCTAAGCAGAAGTGACACATCGGGCCAGTTTAGACCGCTGAAGTTCGTTCTCCTCAGGGATGATGGGAGAACATCATTTTGAGTTCAAGCTTCACATACACTGAACTCTGTTTGTTATACTGACAGAATGACTGACATCCTATGACACATGCATGTTCTTTTTTAATCGCAGTTGTTTCCCCACATGAATTGTGTTTGATTTGCAGCATCCGCTTGCATGTCAGCTTGACAAATAGGGTATTAAGTCTCAAAGGGGTATTACAGTATATGGGTATGGCACCAGGACTCAGATTTTACATCATGTTAATCCAAAACAGTAGCCAAATGTTTTATTTATTCAGACTTTGGTTAATTAAAGAAAGTGCCTTTATAATTAAATATTGAAATGTATTACACTGAACAACACAAGCCAAACAGTATTCACGTTTCATAAACATAAATGCATGGTTTTTGTTTTAAATGTCAACTATTTAGCAAATAAGTGGCCAGTATACAAAAAAAAAACACAATGTAGTTTGCACCATCCATGTTTAACCACGTTTTTCCTCAAATTACTGAAACATAGTTTAGATTGTTTTTTGTGTTTTTTTTTTTAAAAACTGGATTACAGAGTCACTCAAAAACTGAATCACGGAGTGCTTCATTTGAAGAAAGATTTATTTGCATGATTCAATGAAACTGACAGCACTAGTCATTATAAAACCGTGTTGTCACAGTTATGCAGGCTAGTTTTTTTTTTCCTCGTTGTCATGAATCTTCACTCGCGTCGTCCTCTCCCTGTTTTCAGCCAGGACACAAACTCTTTTGCCGCCTGGTCCTGCAGGTAAGAGCTGACGTCACTGGTGAAAGTGCCGTCTGCGTGTCGTCGGGTGGGGACTCTGCGGGAGAAAAGAATCATTATTTATGGAAAAAGTGATATTTTTCAAGTTTGACTGAAAATGAACATTAATAATAAACTGTATCTATAAACAGTAACGTTCAAGGTAAATAAATTAATACTTTTATTCAGCAAAGATGCATTAAATTGATCAAAAGTGACAGCAAAAACATTTATAAGATGTGTATTCAAAGTAAATGCTGTTCTTTTGAGCTTTCTGTTAATCATAGAATCCTGAAAGAAATGTATCATGGTTTACGCAAAAATATGAACTGTTTTCAACATTGCAAAATCATCATATCAGAATGATTTCTGAAGGATCATGTGACAGTGAAGACTGGTGTAATGATGCAGAAAATACAGCTTTGATCACAGAAATAAATTACAGTTACTACATAGTCACAGATATTTCTCAATATTACTGTTTTTACCAGGGTTGCCAGGTTTTCACAATAAAACCTGCCCAGTCGCTACTCAAAACTAGCCCAAGCGCATTTCGAATTTAAAAATTGCGTTTCGGGATGTAAAATACATGTTTTTTGGTGGGGTTCCCCTGCTAAAATGTGAATTTGAGGTGATAAATATCACTTTATTGGAGTTGCTTCAACCTGCAGACATGAAAAACATCCCGTGGCAAGAGTATTAAAATAGCCCAATTCCAGGGAAAAACCGCAGACTTGGCAACATGGTTTTTACTGCATCAAATAAATTGACAAAGATAAGCTTTGGTGAGCAGAAGAGATTTTCAAAAACATAAAAACACTTATATCGCCATTTGGCATTTTTTTTCTCCTTTTTTTTTTTTCCTTTTTTTCCCTTTTTTTCCTATATCAAATATAAGTATTTTTTTAGCCATTCTAATGCTGTGTTCATGTCATGTGGGTATATAATTTAAATGAATGTACATCTATGTTAGTTAAATACAGTCTACACACAGATATGTCATTTTATTTGGTTTTGTTACCAGTTCTTAAATATTTAGCAAGAACTTACAGAATATAAGCTTACCCACTTCTCTTGGAGTTCATCAACCACTGGACGAAGTCTTGTGCTCTCCTGGTCTCCAGGTATTTACTGTAATCGTTTGAGAATGTGCCTTCTGAATGTCTCTTCATGTTGCTTACTTCTCGTGGGTCATTAAATAGTGCCTCCTCAGACATAAGGCTGAAAATGTAGAGCAAATGCATCATTCAAGATTTATTTTAAACCCAAAATCAAAAGAAAAAATGCATTATTATTATTATTATTATTATTATTATTTTGCAGCAAAATTAGAATTATTTTCTGAAATTTAAATGGAAGTAAAGTAAAATCCAAAAATGAAACCTTAAATATTCGTTTTCTTTAAACAGCTTACTATGGAAGCCTGTTTCCGCCACTGATAAAAAAATAAAAAAAAAAATAAAAATGTTATTGTGCCTTTTATCTCACAATTCTGACATTTTTTTCAGAAATAACATGATATAAACTCACAATCGTGAGTAATAACATCAGAATTGCGAGATAAATAATTGCAATTCTGACCTTTTTTCTCACAATTCTGACTTTATTTCTTGCAAATCTATGTTATAAACTCCCAATTTTTCTTAGAATTGGGAGTTTATATCACCCCATTCTGATTTTAGATCTCATAATTCTGACTTTATATCTCGCAAATGCATGTTATATAAATTCAAAATTCTGAGGAAAAAGTCAGAATTGTGAGAAATAAAACTCTCAATTCTGACTTTTTTCTCAGAATTGTTATAAACTTGCAATTGCATGTTATAAAGTCAGAATTAATGCAAGTCTTACTTTTTTTTATAACTGCATGTTTATATCTTGCAATTCTGCAATTCTGAGAAAAAAGTCTGAATTGAGAGTTTATATCATGCAATAATGAGAATTAAAGTCAGAATTGTGAGTTGAAAAAGTTGCAGTTACCTTTTTTATTTTTTATTTAGCGGCGAAAAAGGGCCTCCATAACTTACAGTTAGCTTTTGAAGTTAAATGTGCCTCAGGCTGTTTGTTTGCAAAGGTTACAATAAAAATACCATCTGTAGAGGCCATTAAAAATGAACTTACCTGGAGTTTTCTTCCATGTTTTCTTGAATGGGAATCTGCACGCTGCTCTGGATCAGGATGAGAAGTAAAAGTCCAATGAAGGCGTAGATCCTTGTCATCATCTTACCTGAGGATCAGACCATACAGCTACTCAGTAAACCATTAATGCACCTGCACCTGAAAAGAAATATAGAATAGTGCCAAAACGTTCTCAGTCTCACCCGGATTGCGTTGGGTCGTCACAGAGAAATAAAGCCAAAGATTTTGATGTTGCTTCACTGGTTTCTCCTTCTTGGCTCCCAGTCTGATTTCACGGTCCCAGCCTGATGTTCTGAGTCTTATATAGTGATGCCCAGGTGGCACGATACACACACACACACACAGACACACACTTATTAGTATCAGTCCATTAATCTCAAAGCATCAATGTATTTGCACTCTGAGTCTGAACCTGTTTAAAAAGAGGGATGGGGAAACGGTAAAACAAGTCAAAAAGTCACTTAAGAGCAAAGTCAAACATGATTCTGTCCCGTTAAAAACAGAGGAGAGCAAATAATTGCATAGGTACTTTCAGGATGAGGAGCAATCTGCCAGATTTCCAGGCAGGGATGTTTGCACTCCGCAAAGCTTTCTTTCTGTGCATTTTGTGTTTTACCCTCATGAGGGAGAAATACATGTGTGCCAGTGTATATATATATATATATATAAGTTTAATAAGGTTTATCAATTTTCAATTAGAACGTGCCAGTGAATTTACAAATAATTATAAGAAATGAATAGTAACACATTGAATTAAATGTGAAATATTAAAGTAGAAATACTGAAATGGTATTTTCTTGTAAAACATACTCCAATAATCTTTTATTTACAAATAATCTGCGTCTAAATATGTTTGGCTTTTATATCATGAACTTAAATATAGATGGCAGTGCTGTCCCCCTGTCATTTCCAGGCTATCATTTATATATTAATTTATTTTATACATTGATTATATAAATGTTATGCTTGATGCTTTTCTATTGCATGTTCTTTTTTTATTTTCTTTAGATTTGATCAAGTGTCAATGCTTCAGTCTCCCAGAGATCAATTAATTCTAACTTGATCTATTTTATTTTATTTTATTTGATAAATATTGTTAATTCCCCGGAGGATTCTCAATAGAACTAGAAATGCGTTTGTAGTAGTAATGGCAACCTTCTGAGTTGATCATGTTTTTTAACTAGTAGCAGCAGCTTGACTAATACTTTTACACAAGTTATAGCAATTTGCGCTGTTTAAAAGCTTAATGGTGGTGCAATAAAGTAGTTGTGTTTAACGGATGGCTGTCATTATTCAGGAATATTTAGAAACAGTAACACTAATTAACATAAAATTGGCTTCTTGCATAATTCATTTAAACTAAAGTCAATAGTTTTTTTCTAGTTGTCCATATTTGTTGAGTGCCCTGTAAAAAAGTGCAGCTTAGAATACTAATTTTAGTTGATATATTGATAACATCAGTAAAAAAAAAAAAAAAAGACATTTATCTGTGCTCTTGTTAAGTGGCTAAGCAACTTCCCTTTACCATACATTTCAGTATTCATATACCATCATATACAGTAGACTATATGTATACAGTGCCAGTCAAATGTGTGACAAAACTGTCAAAACTATTAAATGACAGAGATAGAAGCACAAAAAATCAGTCCAGTGTGTACAAACCTTTAACTGGTTGTGTATAATATTATATAATATGTAAAATATGAAATGCAAATTAAGCATCCAGAGATATATTTTTCTTTCTTTTTTTCAAAAAAAAATGCATGAGGCATTCATATCCAAAAAGTTTCATTGCTCAGTTTTCTTACAGACATGTTAAAACCACACATTGAAGTCAGTGCATAAACACAACTGCATAAAACAATGGATTCCACACTCAATTTGTAAATGTAACATTATGAAACATGCCAGAAGTCTGCGATATATACTGCATTTATATCAGGTCACATTCGTATTCATAACAGCAATTTGATAAGAAAAACATCAGCCAATAAAAATGTCACATATTAAAAGAATAATATAAAATCTTATATGTAAATGTCATTGACTCTTACATAAGAGTTTGTTCCCATCAACATGTTCTATGTACAAACTAACATGTAAAGCATCTGTCATTAACTGTCTTCATAATGCATCAATATGTCCATTTATTTTTTCTCAGCAAAGCATTTCTGCAGGAAATGGTTCAAGTGTGTGTAGAGGTGGTAACGCGCTTTACCAGACAATGCATGATCCTTATCGGTGTACCACTGAGGAAAGAACAAGACTTTTAGACTGTTTTAAAGAAACAAGACATTTCAGAGCTTAAAGGAACAGTACACCCAAAAATGAAAAATAAATTGCTGAAAATGTACTCTCTCAGGCCATCCCAGATGTAGATGAGTTTATTCATCAGAACATATTTGGAGAAATGTAGCATTGAATCACTTTCTCAGCAATGGATCCGCTGCAGTGAATGGGTGCCGTCAGAATGAGAGTCCAAACATCTGATTAAAACATGATTAAAAACACCACACCAGTCCATCTTGAGAAGTGAAAAGCTGAGTGTTTATAAGAAACAGATCCATAATTAAGGTGTTTTTAACTTATGCTTCCACTAATGAGCCCATAACAAAAGTTCGTTAAGAACGGGTCTGGACTGTTTTCACTTATAAATGGTGCTCAATCTTGTGCATATTTCTTCCTGATTGAGACAAGACGACATTTTACTGGATGCATCTTAATGATGGATTTGTTTCTTAAAAACACACAACTTTTCAAATCACAAGACATTCACTGATGGACTGGAGTGGTGTGGATTATTGTGATGTTTTTATCAGCTGTTTGGACTCTCATTCTGACGGCACCCATTCACTGCAGAGGATTCTTTCGTGGACAAGTGATGCAATGCTACATTTCTCCAAATCTGATGAAGAAACAAACTCATCTACATCTTGGATGTACATTGTCAGCAAATTAAAATTTCTGCATGAACTATTCCCTTGATTAAAATGATTTTCATCACCTTCACCCATTTATTTATACTCACCATTGCTTCAAAGTCAACTTGATTTTCCACCAGGGCTTTGGAAATTTGGGCAGCCTGTTGGAAGTGGACGTTGTCTAGAGTAGTGAAGTCAAAACAGAGAGAAAACATCTTTAAATGCTGTGTAACAGATTATAAATGCAGATTTATAAACTTTACACTGCTTACCGTCGGCAGTGCCATGAACCAGCATGTATTGCACTGACTTGAAATTTTTTGCCCTGTCGGTCACTGTGGAATTCTGCAAACAAGCATATCAACCAAATATATTAAGGATTATATTGATACCTGCACATAACTTTGTGTTTTCTTACAGGTTAATTACTTTATAACTCTCCATGTTCTCCTCAGGGCGATGCATGTATCTCTCTGTGTATACAGCATCTGTGAAGAACATAGTGTGTGAGTTAAATTAGCTAAATTGTTTGTGGTTAATCAGAAAATCTCCAAATTCATACCATAATACTCCCACTTAGCAACAGGAGCCACGGCAATTCCACATTTGAACAGTCCACTTCCTGATCCCAGAACCATGGAAGTCACATAGCCACCGTATGACTGGAGAAAGACAAACGTTTCATGATTAGTGTGATGGTTTGCAGCTATCAGGCTCATCGTAGATCTTTTAGTGAAGGTTATTTTACTTTAATTAGAAAAGAGAAGTTCATCAAGACAAACTTTGAATGATAGATGCTTACTGAAAGTTTAAATCTGATTTAAAGAGTTTTGACATTGTTTTTGAAAGAAATTCCTGTTTTATGCTCACCGAGGCTGCATGCATTTGATAAAAAATGCAATAAAAATTGTAATATTGTGAAATATTATTACAATTTTAAATACCTGTTCACTATTTGATTATATTGTAAAATGTAATTTATTCCTGTGGTGCAATGGTGAATTTTCAGCATCATTACTGCAGTCTTCAGTGTCACACGATCTTCAGAAATCATTCTAATATTAGAATGATTTCTGAAGATCATGTGACATGTTCCTCCAAGACTGGAGGAATGATGCTGAAAATTAATACATTTTAACATTCACTTATTTTAAATTGCATTAATGTTTCACTTTATTGTTGTATTTATTGCATCAAATAAATTCAGCTTCGTGATCATAGAAGACTTTTTGCAAAAACATTTTAATAATTCCCAATACGTTTGACGAGTAGTGTATCTTAAAATCTTCAATTTAAAGGTAAAAATCCATCCAAGTCAACATAATAAAAGCTGTTGTTAGACATGAAGGTGCTGCACTTACCCAACCCCACATGCCAATTCTGTCTTTGTCAATGAAACCCATTTCAATGAATTTTCTGAAATTAAGCACAAAGTCACAATTACGAAAAAATAACTAAATGCAACTTTATAGATGATAGTTTGTCCTGAAAACGGCTCTGCTTTCAGTCAACTCAACGAGTGTTTGACCTCTTTTAACCTGTTTTTGACACATGCTTCATGACAAGCTTGTTCCCTCTTGTAGGAAGCTGACTGGACTCACGTCTGCCTCGTATCTCTCGTGCGTCTGAGAGTGTTACATCAGGCTAAATGACAGACAGCATCGGAAAGCGTGTGCACATCGTTCCTCCGCCTCACCTGACGGCCGAGATTTGATCTTCCACCTCGTACGTTCCCAGCCGGCCGTAGATAGCGTGCATTATCTCATCTCCCTGGTAACCGCTTCCTCTGCCATCAAAGCTGGCGATGATGACCTTCTCTGTGCTGCACAGGTACGTGGCCCACTCCAGCCGAAACACATAGTCTGTATTCTGACTGGCTGGACCGCCATATCTGTAATGGGAAAAAGTGTGGAAAACACAGATCTACTCAATACACTGAAGATATTTTTGTAACTGAGAAAATAGTTGTTTTAAATGGTTGCTAAATTGCTCCATCATTATTTTATCATTATTATGCATGCAGCTTGTATTATCTAACTTTAATTGGGAGACTGCATGGAATTTCAACTTTTGAAAAAATTTATCTCTTTATAAAAACTGTTTAGATTTACTAATAGATTTACACTACCATTCAAAAGTTTGTGGTCAGTAAACATTTTTCTTTTTAATTTTAAGAACTCTTAATTCAATAAATTAGCAGGAATTTATTAAATTGAGCAAAAATGACAGTAAAAACTTTTACATTAGTTCAAATCATGTGATACTGAAGACTGGAAAATGACTGAATAAAATTCAGCTTTGTATCAAAGGATTATTTTAAAAATATATTGAAATAGTAAATAATTTTAATAATGAAAACTGAAATAATATTTCTAAAAAATACTTATCTTTACTGTATTTTTGAAATTTAAATGCAGCATTAGTATTAAATGTTAAAACACAATTACTTTTTAAATTATACATAGGATTAAAATTACATTTTAAAAATATATTGAAATAGTAAATCATTTTAATAATACAATTGAAAATGTTATTTCAAACTGAAATAATATTTCTAAATATAACTTATATAATATATATAATATAATATTTACTGTATTTTTTTGATTATGTAAATGCAACATTAGTATTAAATGTAAAAAAATAAAAATAATAATAATAATCTTACCGAGCCAAAACCTTTGAACCAGAGTGTATAAAATAATGCAAATTTTAACTCACACTTGAATAAAAAGAGGGTACTTTTTGGAGGAGTCAAAATTTGGCGGGAACATCATCTGATACCAGAGGTCTGGAGAAACAGAAACAACATGAAAGGCTTTAGATAAATGCAATGCCTGATCCTATTTTCCTGGAAAACTTCAAAATGTTGCACGTACCGAATCCTGCGATTTTCATAGTGGAGCGTTTTATGGTCGGCATCAGGAGCTCAGTACTCAGTATATTTTCCAGTTTCTTATTGTCCTCAAAGACCTGGATCTCTAATCCCAAAAAAGAAAAGGCACACATTAATAAACAGAATACAAGTTTTGAACAACTTCAAGGTTAGTAAATGAAGATAGCATTTTTTTCGTGTCCCATTCCTTTATTTATGTAGCTGATGTTAAAGTGGTTGGATTAAACAGATCCTAGCACAAACCTTTAGCGGGCCCTCTGTTGTCCATCAGTGTAAACAGCGGAAGCCCTGGTCCTGTAAAATCAAGGGTTTATTAGACTGAGCACACACTTTCCTCTCTCAGTCACCTCAGATCAGCCGAGGTAAGCGTGTTCACTAACCGTAGCAGTCCATACGGAAGAAAGAGGCGTTCACGCTGAAGTAAGCAGAGTTATACTGACACCTGTCCTGGTACAGCAAACAGGTGAGGCACTCAGGGGCAAGATGTCCACTCTTGCTTATAGAAATCCTGAGAACAAGAGAAAGTTATATATAAGTGTATAAATTCCTCTGTGAAAGTTCATCATTAGAAAATTCTGAATTTCTTGTAGTAGCTTGTGTGGCTGTTTTTTGCTCTGTTGTTGTTGTGTGGTATTGTGTTGTTGTATATGTCGTCTGTGCCATGTCTGTGTAGAAAGCGTCAAGGTGTCTTTGATTTGATGCATTAAAAAAATTTATTCTACTTTTGTAATTTTTTTTACATATTTTTTCCCCCACACAATGAGAAATTTAAAGAACCCTTACAGTATGGACTATTTTTATAATGTGCATTTATTTATTTATTATTTTTTTTCCTTTTGATGTTTGACAGTCGTTAACTGTTATTGTACAGGCTGCTTGAAAAGAAAACTGCATGCATTAATATTTCTGCTTTTGTGTTCCACTGAAATAAAAACATCAACAGCATAGGGGCTCAGAAAGGCATGAGGTTATTAAACACTGATAACTATGAACAATCGTTCCTTTTTATCTATGAACTATGTCTTTTATAGTGGCTGTGGTGTGCATACTGCATATTATATTTAGGCATTTTGGTAATACTTTATAATAACTGCATGCTATTAATCATTAGTTAAGCATTAGGAAACAGTTAATATATCATTTATAAAGCATTAATAGACATTTATAAGCAGTTTATAAATACAAATATAAATGTTTTATACCTGATTTAAAAGCATATCTATAATGTATTTAATAATTGTTTTTTCATACTTTATTAATGACCAATTTATCATTTCTAAATTAAGTATAACATTATTTACACACCAGTTATTAAGTAGTTGTCCGTGGTTCATAAGATCACTTAGAAATTGTAAGTAAATGATCAATAAACTATTTAAATGTGCATTCATACATCTTTTTATTCAGACATATAGTAATAGTTACATAGTGTTAATACATGGTTTATTAACATGTATTTCTACTGTAATTCAGGGTTAATTCAGGTAGTTATAAAACATATGTAGTTGTTAGTTAACTATTTTTGTGAGCTCATCTAAAGTGAGGGCTATTTATGCCTTGTAAAGCTTTTACAAATGAGATTTAAAGGCTGTTAATATTTCTTTGTTCTGTATCACTGTGTTGTTGTTGTTTTTTTTTTTTTTTTGTTTAGAAGATAACTGAGCCTTTAAATATCCTTTATAAATGCTTTACAAGGCATAACTAGTCCTCACTTTAGATGAGCTCACATAAATAGTTAACTGACCACTACTAAATGCTTTATAACTACCTGAATTTACTACATTTCTTGTGATCTTATGAATCACTGGCAACTCCTAAACAACTGGTTTGTAAATAATGTTATACTTCATTGAGAAATGATAAATTGATCATGAATAAAGTATGAAATTACACATTATAGATATGCTTTTAAATCAGGAATAAAGCATTTATATCTGTATTTATAAACTGATTTTTACTGTGTATTAATGCTTTATAAATTATGAATTATCTGTTTGCTAATGCTTAATTAATGATTAATAGTGTGCAGTTATTTTAAAGTGTTACCGGCATTTTGTCTATATAATTGTATCCTTATACAAGCTGATGCAAAAAGGCGTTTTACTTGTAAAGGTTTCTCTGTCCAGGTCTTCCCATGTGTTCATTACTCACGTAGTATCTGTGGAAAGAACAGATTTCAGATGTGCAGGAAAGTTTGGAAATAAAGGCTCATGAGAAGCTTGTGACAAAACAAGACTCCTACACTCATACGCACATGGAATCTTTGGTTACTTTTGAGATGTATATCACTTCCCATTTGCCTGAGGTGATGGGTGTTGCTTTTCCCTACAAAGAACACAAGACGGTTGACAGATCAACAGCTGGCTACGCTTGTACCACAGTGTTTCTTTGTGTCTCACTTTTAATTGTTATTGGCCAAAGGATATAATCCATTATAGCCTGTGTTATAGTGTAATGATATATCTGAGGTTTGCACGATAGAGCTCAATGTCTCAGCGACATTGGTTCTGGATGTACTGTTCCCATTCATGTTCTCCACAGGGATTTGATCATCTAAAGAGTTTAAAGTCATGCACCGAAGCAACCAGCTCTGAGATATATCATAACAATCTTCCATCATCATTGAAGGTCTGTTTTAAAAGGTTTTTACAATAGCATTAAAACCAATTTATATATGGTGATGATGCATGAGTTTTTGGTACTTCCAAAACCATTGCTGTAAGACTTAGAGCATCATGCACTGAAGCTCAGCAGGTATTTGAATACTGAATATATATAAAGATACAAAATAATAACAGTAATATGCTACTTACGGCATCCACATAGTGGAGATGTTTATAACCTTTGTCATTGCTCATAATTTTGTAAAAACTAATTTTGTTTTCAGCAAAGTAAGGAGCATCAGGAAAGTACTGTGAGGGGAAACATAGAGCGTTAGTTTTAAGGTTTCACAGCATCATCTTCAGCAGAAATTAAATAATGTGATTGCTGTATGCACTCACCCGTCCAACCCATCCAGTTTTGCTCTTTTGCTCAAATTTCTGTAAAAAACAAACACACAAAAACAAATTATGTATTTATTAAAGAGTTAAAGTTAAAGAGTTGATGATGCATGCAAAAGTGGATGAAGTTTGTGTGCAGCTTCCTCACTGGGGATTATGAATCAAAAATCAGTGATTTCTTGCATAGGGTGAAAATATGTTAGGAAACGTATTGTCTGTCTTACTCATGTGTGATCCTGGACCACAAAACCAGCCATAAGGGTCAATATTTCAAAACTGAGATTTATTCAGAATCTGCAAGCTGAATAAATAATATTTCCATTGATATGGTTTGTTAGGATTGGAAAATATTTGGCTGAGATTTGCAAAAAATCTAAATATTGAGAAAATTGCAATTAAAGTTGTCTAAATGAAGTTCTTAGCCATGCATATCACTAATCAAAAATTCAGTTTTAATACAATTCTTAATTGATCACGATCTTTAATTCATATCCTAATGATTTTTGGCAAATAAAAAACTATAATTTTGACCCAATACAATGTATTTTTGGCTATTGCTACAAATATATCCCAGCAACATAAGCTTTTTTTGTGGTCCAGGATACCATGGGCTATTTTATTGTACTTTATTTTGTCCTTTTGTTGACAAAACAGTTTTGACGGTCACAATCGCCTTCGATGTTCTTTCTGCAGGGTTCAAACAAGGTCATGAAGTACTTGAATTTGGTTTTCTGTCATTTAAACTGGAAAACCTTTGGAAACAGACGTGTTTAAGAAGAGATACTTGAAAACTGCTTGAATTATTGAAAGTCTATGAAACCGATCTTGATAATAATGACTGCCTGATGACCCGGGGCCACAGATGAGGGAATAGTCACTGTCAGATTGGGCCAGTACAGTGATGTCATGAAAGTTTATCATTTGCATGTGTTTTTAAGTCTTATTCGTTTTAGCATTCAATGAATTTTAAACCATTTATGCACAAAAAGAGACAAAAGAAAACTGAATTCGTTTTTTCAGTTCACACACACCCAAAATGTGCACACAGAGAGGTGAATATTGAAATTTAGCTTGGTCAAGTGAAAACTTATGTAAGGATGAATACACACAAAATGATCTCAAAAAACCTGAGTATTCTCATAAACACAGCAGGTCGCAGAATGTAGAAGAAATCCTTGATAAGGACTTTTACAAGACCTCTCCCAAACCAAGAGAATGCATTATTAGATTTAATCATTTTAGAAAGTTACTGTTAAGATCTGTTAAATCTGCCATAACCCACACCACTTCACGAGAGAGAGAGAGAGAGAGAGAGAGAGAGAGAGAGAGACTAGCACAAACTAAACAAAATAATTAAAACTGTAAGACAAATCCTTGTTGAATGCTGGAGAAAGTACTACTTTTCAACTGGTAGAAGATGAAATGTTGAAATCATGGCCTTTGTTAATGTTCTCATACTGTACTTTATTAGTATTTTTTGTTTTGTTTTATTAGTATATTAAAATATTTAAATGAGATCTCTGATTATAGTCATTGAAAAGCAAAAAAAAAAAAAAAGTCCTGTAATTTCATTATATCGTATCTTGTTTTTATGTGGAAAATAAGGTTTATTTTTGTCATGCAGGTTTTTTATGTAATATTGCTTTTTTGGGATTTAAAAACCATTTTCTATCTTTAATTATTTTTGCCACTTTTCTTCAATTAAGAGGGCTTTTTTTCAGTTTCTTTCCCTGTTTTTTTTTTTTTTTTAAGATTTATTTTTCAGGAAGTTATAATTCTGAATGAAAATGCATTAGTAGTAATTATTTAAAAATATATTACATTTATTTTATTAAGATAAAAATCTTTATTTGTTTTTATTTTATACTTTATTAAACAGATAATTTGCCCATAAGTGACAATTTTATCATGATTTACTCACCAAACAGTTGCTGGTAGCCACAGATTGCCATAGTATGGAAAAGAATTACCATAGAACTAAATGGCTACCGTCAACTGTCTATTTCCCAACATTCTTCAAACTATCTTCTTTTCTGTTCAACAGAAGATAAAACTCACCGAGGTTTCTTTCCAGCTGGTGCCATCATAGTCATAGATCTGCAGAAGGACGCTGTCCTGTCGACGTGGAAGCCACTGAACAGCCAGTCGTTCATCCGTGACCCAGGTGACTGACCTCAGATAGTGATCGCTGGGAAACAAGCAATCAAAATAACATCACCCTGAGCTCCAGTGCTGTGAGAGCTTATGTTTCAGATGTGAAAACACAAGAGGGACACACCCTGATCCCACAGATTTCGGTACCACCACTTCTGATTGTTTGGATGGGTTTTCCACGTCGATCACGAACAGCCTTGCTCTGGGAATAACACTGCCTGCCTTTGTAAGCAGAACAACAGTTTAGCAGCAAAATCATATTGTAAAATGCCGGAAAATAAAGCATATAGCAAGCTGTCATCACACTGGATTTGAAACTAATCCAAGACCAACAGGAACAATAATGTTACACAAAATAATACTACTGAAATATGAAAATATGCTTGTGTGTGTCCAAAGCATTTCAACTAGTTATAAACTCAAATCTCAATTAAATAGTGGGGAAACGCTGTGATGTTTGCTCACTTTTGGGTAGGGGACAAATACTGTGGTGGGGTACTGGTCGTTTCCATACATCGAGTATTCAATGTTGTGAACTCCAGTGTCGTTGATTTGTAGGTAAGCCAGATATTTCCCCTGCGGAGACCACCAGATGGCTTCGTTGGATGCAAAAACTTCCTCTGTCCAGCGAGAAAAGCAGAAGGTTAGCAGGTATGAATGAATGTGTTTGTGTGTGTGTGTGTGTGTGAATGCATTATATGACAGTACCTTCATAAACCCAGTCTGGAACCCCATTGTGAATTTCATTGACTTTTCCATTGCGAGTGACTTGCACGGCTTCAGCAGTGGCGTTCTTTTTGAGGTAAATATTATATTCCCAGACGTAAGCCTGCGGATTAACACAAAATAATAAAGCTCAACTGCTTTGTTGTTTGATTGGCATTGTTAAACAGCATTTCTTTCAGAAAATATTGGGTTGCAGGACATCGAGGGTCACACTGAGTTACCCTGTTATAGTATACCATTCATTTGATAAACAGAAACCAGAATCTTGCTTATAGCAAAAGCTTCTCGAATCAAACCTGGACAAGGAAAGGCATGGCTGATTTATGTATATAGTACATCTAAAACCATATTTTTAGTTTTTAACACTTTTTTTCCACCTGTTTATTTTCTTACCACCAACCTCTTAAACCATTTTTAACACATCTTTTATCTTTTTTTACAAAAAATATATATTTTATATATAAATAAATATATATAAATATATTTTCTTATAATAAATCCTGCACATTTGTATAAAGAACAACTCATGCATTCATATAACTTAATATGCATGGTCCCTTTAAAAATAAACTAAACATTAAAAAGGCTAAAATATAAATTGTAACCGATGCATAATATAAAATTAACAATAAATTAAATAAAAACAAATAAATTAATGATAAAAAAAAATAAAATAAAAAAAGATTTAAAATGTATTGAAAAACAAAGAAGAATAAGAAAAGCTGTTGAAAAATATGTTTTTGTCATAATGGAAAAACCTAGGTGAGCTTGTTCAAATCTATAATTTGGCAAAATTCAAAATATAATAATTGGATGTTGATCATGATCTGTACAGTTTTTGTATGCCTTACTGTTTGTAACTCACCAATTTATTTCCTATGGGTGCCCACTCTAAGAACTGTGTTACATGAGGAATCGGCACCTCGGAGAGAAATTCCCTGAATCCAACGGAAAACAAGACACATTAAAGTGTGTATAACATTATCAATTGTTAAAAATGTAATTTATTCAAACTATACTAGCCTACTTACTAGTGTAAAGTCTTCAGTGAAACAAAAAACTTTTCTTAGATTACATTTTCCTCTAAACTCAACCGCACTGAACACTCTCAGAAACAAAGAAACAAGCAAAAAGTACAAAAGCTTGATATGCTGGGGCCCTTTCAAAATAATACTAATATGTACCATTTATCTACTAATACATACACTTTAGGTATTAAAATGTATATTTTAATAGATACTAATATGCACCATTTTAATAGATACTAATATGCACCATTTAGGGATAAATAAGGTACCTTTTAAAAATGTACAGCCCCAGTGATAACTTTTGTACCTTTTTTCCTGAGAGTGAGCAATATCTATGTGAGAGAGTTTGTAATATACTGATATATGTTCAGGACTTTCCCAAGTCTGGAAATCCCCATTTCAGAATGAAAGGAGTTTTCCGTGCACATGGGAACTCTCTATATTTTGATAGAGCTATGACAGGAACATCTTTACTCACTGAGACTCCATGTTGTAAATGTGGTAGGATGCTGTGTAGGAGTGTCGCCATTGCTGTTGATGCATGTGTTAGAAACATCTGCGTGAGTCACTTATCCACAGGAGTTCAATAATGAAGTGTTTTTTTGTTTTTGTTTTATTGCATTCAAATTACCTTTGAGTAATTGCTCTCAAAGACGACAAACTTTCTGTCTGCTGATAACATGTAATCTGTGGCATCCACTTTGGCCTGTAAATCAATTCACAGCAAATAAGTGGTATTTACATGCATGTTAAAAGATGTAAGAAATTGATGCAATGAAATATCAGTGACTATTTAATGAGAAATGCCTGGAGAGTCATTCAAACCCTCATGTGATGCAACCTACAAATGTTGAGTTGCTCAGGTACAGTGAGCTTTCCTTCGTTTCAGCATTGTGCAAGTAAATATGGCCATCACTGGTTTTGTGGAGGTATTCATTGTCTGGTGGAAAATAAGACCGCAGTGTATATGTGTCAGGGTGATTTAAAGGTCATCACGAAAAAAAAACAGGGACCATGTGAAGCGCTTCAGGTGTCGTACCTGATATCCAGCTGAGACGGTATGTGTTATACCTGATAGTATTATTATAAAAATCATTAAAAGAATAAGTTCTCTTTAATGCAGACACATCTCCTGAAAACACAGTGAAGGAAAACAGATTCAGTCTTCAACAATTCAGACACACATTTTTAATACATTACAAATGTAAGAACTATGAAATATATATTTCTATTTTATTTGATCAATTTTAAAATAACCTACATATATAAAAAAAAATTATATTGCAGTGAAAGACAACAAGAACAACAGTTCCTTTGATTCTCACATGGGGGCGCTAGTGGGTTAACTCACTTTAAAAAAAATATTTTATCACAATATGTGCTATTAATACGGATATATAAAGTATATATTTGTGACAAGTGAATTTAAAACGTGATAAATGATGACAGTTTTACATGTGATATATTTACCCTCCTTAACACATTTCCTGATTAACTTTAAACCTCTGAGATTGCGATGTTTGAACATGCTTTTTAAACTTTTTTTCATATATTATAGATTTACACATCACGAAACATATTTAAGTGTGTTCTGTTTAATAAGTTGTTCAGAAATTGATGTTAAAGACAAAAACATTATCAATAATACTGCGAAAATGACCTTTACACAATGCTTAACATGACATGATGGCTTAATTGATTGAACAGACGTGCCGAGAAATAACCCAGCAAGCAATAGCCGTCATTTCAACGTCTGGGTTAAATATAGACCAGATATAGTCCGGCTATGTGTAACCCACTTTTAGCCCAAATAACATTTAATCTGGATAAATGTATTTTTTTTGCAAAATAACTTGTGAGATGTATGATATTCCATCATGTACGCAGAGTCTAACGTGATTACAAGTTGTTTGGTTTACTTTATTTTACATGTTATATGTGTAGGCTGTGCGTAGCCACGATTTAGCTCGTATTCAGACCCGGCTATTGTAGACCACTTTTTGTCAAAACTGATTAATTGTATTTTTTTGCCAGGCAGTGCATGAAATGGTTAATATTCAATCATGTTCGCATTGGTATGATATCAAGGTTCAATACGTCATTTCACGGCATGGTCGATCACGATTTAGCTCCGAATTGGACGGGCTACATGCGGTCTGCTTTAGCCCACCTGGCGAAATTATTGCAATCTGGGCTCAGATTTAGACCAGCGACCTAGAATATTAGTCTTTGAAATGTTTTCGCTTACACAGCTTAATATATATTTTCTGTCAAACATTCATACACAATCTACGATAAAAATATCTAATCAAATGCAATTGCATTTCCCAACCGCTAGATGGCACAATTGAAACACTACTGAGACATGTCTACTAGGACTGACGCCAAATCTCGCGATAAACATTTCTGCCATTTTATTTTACACGAGGCAGCTGTCGGAGAGCAATGGATGAGCAACAGTCTGAGTGAAAACCTTCACATTTCTACTTGGATCTTGTAAGTATGCGTGTTATTTTTGATATGTTTATTGTTTAAATTAGTTAGCTGTTATAATGTGTAGAAACCGTGACATTTTAACATTAACATTGCAGAGTACTACTTTTCTCCAAAAAGTTAACGTTACCTTCCACGTGTTATTGCAAATTCAATGAATGTGGTAAGCATGAAACTATGAAACTTATCATTACTATTTTTTTTATTATTATAAAGATACCAGTATATATTTGTATTTAAATTAGAGTTGATTTAAAGCAAATTCTGTAAGTACTTTACATAAAATTTAACAGCAGCATAGTGCAACATGAAAAGAAATTTAAAAAAAAAATCCTCTCCATTTAATAAAAGGTAGTGGCAAACATAAAGTCTTTAAACTTGTTTGTAAATAATTAAAATATGCAGCATACATTCAGTTTTCAGTGAATTTGTTTCAGATATAAATCTGAATGCTGCTTCTCCATGTTTTGTTTTGACTTTGGAGATATAAAAGTAGCTGGGTACTGTCCCAGATGTCCTGAGAGGTCTGCTCTGGATGGTTCATAGTGCATCAGAAGATTAGAAATTTACTTTGGCCTTAAAATGTTAATTTAATAACCAACTGTAGTTTTTGGATATTAATTTTTTGACAGACAGATAGCCAGTGTAAAAACCTCAGAACTGGAGTGATGTAAACCACTTTATTTGATTTAAAGACACTGTTTATTGCAAATTATCCTGCAATCAGTCAACAAAGTACAGCAATTGAATATACAGAACACTTGTCAGTGACTACCATTAAATGTCTTGTTACCAACATTCATCAAAATATATTTTTTTGTGTGTGTTCAACAGAAGAAAGCCATACAGGTTTGGAACCAAGTGAAAGTGAGTGAACTACGCCTATAAGTATTTTTTTATGTTTATTAGAGTTATATGAGTAAGTGATAAATAATTATTTATAATGATAGTTCACTTTGAAATTAAATTTTGATATGTTTTAGCTTACCTTATGGGCATCCAAGATGTAGGTGTCTTTGTTTCCGCAGTAGTTTCAATTTTTATATTTTTAGGTCAAACTGTTCTTGTCTGTCAGTCATATAATGCAGGTCTATATGGTCACCACCTGAAAGAGCATGCACAGAGAAGTCCAAATTAAACAATTCCCCACCATACACACTGATAGCCTAAGACACGAAACGAGCGGTTTGTGTCAGAAAACGAACAGTATTTATATCGTTTTTCCTCTTATAACACAGCAACGTCGAAGTGATCTGAGGGCGCGCGTGCTTCGGTGTGTGCACATTCTGCGCTGGCTTAGTCTAAGTGCGGCGCTTGCGCAAATTAAGCCAGAATGCGGACGCATCACACACCTGGAAGCACGCGAGCCCTCATATCACTTGGACGTGGCTGTGTACAAGAGGTAAAAACGATATAAATACTGTTCATTTTCTCACACAGACTGCTCGTTTCGTGTCTTAGTCCATCAATGTGTACTTACGATGGGGAATTGTTTAATTTGGACTTCTCTGTGCATGGCCTTTTTAGGTGGTGACCATAGACCTGCATTATATGACTGACAGACAAGAATAGTTTGACTTAAAAAATTGAAACTACTGCGGAAACAAAGACACCTACATCTTGGACGTCCTTAAGGTAAGCTAAAACATACCAAAATTTAATTTCAAAGTGAACTATTCCTTTAAACTTGAGGGAAGAACTAAAGTAGAAATGAAAATAAAATCTGTTTTCACCTTCATTAGAATGATAATTTAAAAAAATACTGTATTTCAGTTTCAAAACACATTATGGTAGTAGTCAGACATGTCTTGGGATAACAGTGTTACATAATCAATTATAATGTTAATTTTATTTCCATATTCAGAAGTTATGGATCCCAAATATCTAAGAGAATGGCGTCGCTTGAGAGATCGAGTTAATGCTCTCGCTGAAAATTAATAGGTCATTTTCATTGCCATTTAAGTGAAATTACAGAACTTGCATATATGAGCTTGATAAAAATGAACATTCGAGAAGAAAATTTCAGATATATATGTATATGTGTGTGTCTATATAGCCTATATATGTGTGTGTGTATATATATATATATATATATATATATATATATATATATATATATATATATATATATAATGTGTGTGTGTGTGTGTGTGTGTATATATATATATATATATATATATATATATATATATATATATATATATATATGTGTGTGTGTGTGTATATATATATATATGCCTCGTACAGAATTGTTCAATACGCGTATCGTTACACGCCGTATTGCATCACCGTTAAGCGAGCAAAAATGTTCAATTATTGATATTAATTATAATATTGATATAAATTATTGTCTCTATTGACATAAATTATATAGTCTCAATCTATATTCTGTTAACTCTATCTATTAAATCATCCTAGCAAAAGTGATTGACTAATTAGTTAAAAAGGATTGTCAACAATGTTTTTCTTGAGCAATAATTCTTTCCTTTTTCTCATTTGGCAGACGCAGTGATGACCAGATTCCATCAGCTACGGAATGTGAAATAAAAATTTTTATTTCTAATCATTTCAAACAAGCACCAGGGAGGGCAGGGGGTGGGGGTTATGGATCTAAAGTAAACAGTTAATTCTTAAAAATTAATTGTTTTACATATTTTTCCAATGTTTTATTTGTTCATTTTTATGTTCGAATGTTGTCCAAGTTGTTGTTGTCTATATAATTGTTCAAAATAAATCCCTTTATATTCAATTAGTTTGGATGGATTTTAATTTATGAGAACCTGTTATATTTGAGTGAAAAGAATCCTTATGCCTCTTTTTGTTGTCTATTACATGTATATGTAGTGTAATTGATGACTAGTCTATTCTTGGGCTATGGTTAGACGTCTATTAGATTTTCACTGACAGCCCAAAATCAGCCTTGTTTTAGCCTAGACCCATATTGCCTGTCTATTAGACGTATGTAGTTGTTTAGCGGTCTAATTGATGACTAGTCTATTCTTGGGCTATGGTTAGATGTCTACTGGACGTATAAATATAGTCGTTCAATAGCTGTCTGATTGTCTATTCTTGGGCTATGGTTAGACGTCTATTGGACGTATATATGTAGTCATTCAATAGCTGTCTATTCTTGGGGTATGTTTAGACGTCTATTAGATTTTCACTGACAGCCCAAAATTAGCCTCGATTTAGCCTAGACGTCTCGGCTGTGTTTAGACGGCTATTAGACGTCTATTAGACGCAAAATTGCTTGCTGGGAAGTCTCGTGTACTAGGTTATGATGTATAGGTACTTTTAAGTGATTTCTTATAACTTTGTTCAAATATCAGATGATGAAGAGGATGCTACTCACTGTTTACGTAAATTGCCGTGGGAATAATGATGAGCGTGATGACGACAAGCGCGCCGACCAGCGCCACGCACACCTTGTTACAGCCCTACAGGTGAGGAAAGCACAAACACGATCATGTCAGAGGAAGATATTGTCTTTAAACAAGTTTATATTGTTCAAGGCATCGCAGAAGCTGCGCTCAAACCGACACACCCAACTTTTTTTTTTATCCAAAGTAACTTTTTAGTAGCTACAAAACAGCCATCTTTAGGAAAACAACAAAAGTATACTGACCATTATTGCGCAGGAACTTGTAAAAAGTGCATCCAATCTCCAGGAGTGACGCGGAATATGTCTGTCCTCGGACAGACCCTGTCACCTTTGTGCGCGTGAACAGACCGCTGAGCTTTATTCCGTCCGATTGCAATTTTCCAGGTTAAAAATGTACTTCCTCCGATGCATCATTGAGTCTGGAGTGAAGACATTGTGGCCAAACTTCCTCAGAATCAGCATTCCGCGCAACTTCCCATCGCAGTGCGTTTAATGTGTGCTTCTTCTGTCCGCGAGCGCCTGCCTGCAACTCTGTGGTGTTTCAGTTCAGCAGCTGTGACTCAGTCGAGTTCAGCACAACCGGTCCGTTTTGACTAGAAGAGATCAAATTAAGACAAACCCACTTTAATTTCAGTCACATTAAACTTGAGTTTATTTCATTGAATGCAATCGGGATACAATGCAAAGCTTCAATGCACTATTTTATGGAGCAATGCAAAAAAGACATATCTGATGATATCATGTCCCTTTTGTTATTTTATGGCAGCAGAGAGCAACTTGGACTTCAGTGGATGCAAGAACATTTGAACATGTACAAGAGCCACATAATTTAATTGCATTTGATTAGTCACCTATAATAGAGAAGAATGTTATATATAATTATTATAATTTATTATTTTTCATTTTACATCATACATTTTCTTTGGAAACTTTCTTGCATAACTAGTCTTCAGAAGAAGAAAACCACAGGCTTTCTAATGTCAGTGTATTGCATTGCAGTTTAGAGCATCCATCCTTTTGGTAAATGAATATCAAGTCAAGTCTGCACATTGAAATTGCATTACTCTCAGACCCTTGCATACAGATAACAGTAACAGTAGAGTAAAAACACAGTAGAGACAACGCACAGATATATCGCAGAGACTGCAGAAGTTTTCTTTTTGTTTTATTGCATGTTTATTTCTTTAAAATTAATCAAAACTTTGCACACGGTTGGAAAACCTTGATTTATTTAGACACAAAAATATTTTTAAATATAATTACAATATGCATAATAATTATAATTTGATGTATCTAATGTGCATTTTATAGTATTAAAGTATAACTATTAATAAATGCAAAATATTTGTAAACTATCTGTATATTTACACAATGTGTATAATAATTTCATGATGACATACAGTATATATGATATGATATTTTTAGCATTTTTCTATATTACGATTTTAGCATTTATCATTCCAACATGTAGAAAATGATCACAACAAGTAAAGTGTAGGTGTGTCCAAATGTTGACCGATTGTGTATATGTTTAAGGAATGAATCGAAGCATTTGTAAGGAAACAAAGTACTTCGACACTGGAAAAACTTGTTGGGCATCCAGGACTTGTCATGCATAATAAAATCCGGTTTGCCGACAGGTTTTCTCAGGTGACGTTTGCTCGATGGGAGCCTGTGTCCTCCTGAGAAAAGCTGAACAGGTGTTTGAGAGAGAATGCGTCACACTCTTTCTTGATCGTCCATCTCTTTTTTTAGATTAATGCATGATTCATAATCAAAGACTGTTCATGTGATAAAGAGAAAACCGGTGACACATAAAGGGCCATTTTAATTGTTTACTTCAAATAGCATGCTGGACGATATCCTCTAGAGTAAATCTTCATGTACAGAAACACACACAAAATCAGTATTTGTGACAGACTGCGATCGGACAGCTTCACTGCTTCCTCATGCATTTGTTACAGTGCAAAATATTTAATGACTGTAAAATTACAGACTTAATTCAGTGCAGTTTTCATGAATGAGCAGGAGTCATACCTGCTGCGAATGAACAACTACTATGGAAGCGCATTTCTGCTAAGGAATAAAAAAAATAAAATAAAAAAATAGTAAAGAATTCATTGCCACATTTTATCTCACAATTTGGAGGAACACCACAATTGCATGATATAAAATCAGTTTTGTAAGATGTTGAAACACAATTGCAAGACATAACGCAATTCTGAGAAAACAAAATTTTGCAAATTGCAAGGAAAGAGGTCACAAATTTATTCTTCATTCCATGGCAGAGAAAAATAATAATAATTGTGAGACGTAAAATCAGAATTGTGCGGTAAAACGTGCATTAGAATCAGAATTTCAAAAGCACCACTTGAGATGAAATAAATAATAGAAATGAAAGCTTCCATTTTCCAGATACAGTAGAACAGACTTGGGAGATGACATCTGATCGACTGTGTCAGAGATGAGATCGAAGGTCTTCTGCTCTTTATTTTCAGTAACTGTTCATGTCTTCTTCCTCTGAGTCCTGTACGAGGAGATCTGCGTGCCGAGTGTAATCAAACACAGGGAACTTTATGGGCAACTCGCCCCATTTGCTGAATGTCTTCTTCTTGGAGCCATACGTGACCACAAAGTTCTTGATATGAAGACAGGGACACTCAACGCTTTTAGAGAGCATCATCGAGCCCCATTGCTGCTCAGGAACAAGACAAAGTAACATTTTAAATGAGTGCATATTAACAAAAAATACATACTTTATGGGCTGGGTGATTTCTAAAGTATTTTACTATACATTTGCAATTACTGTATTATCAGTATAAAATTGCACGGCATCATGAAACTTTACTGTGAAACTTTCGAAACACGTCCTGCTTATATTTTACAAAAGTTTACTTCTTGTATCAAGAAACTTGAATCTACTTGGCTGCTTTCAAAACCATCAAAGTTTTTAACCTTTCAAATCAAATACAAAAATATCAAAAGATATATTGCATATCATTAAATTTAATCATGCATACATAATTTGAATCATTTATAAATATATTGCCTAGCCCTAATATTAAGTTTCTTTTGTTGCATTATTTTTTTTTTTTTTTGTAGATCTTAAAGGAATAGCTCACCCAACAATTTAATTTGCTGAAGATGTATTCATCCTCAGTCGATCCAAGATAAAGATGAGTTTATTTCTTCATCAGAACAGATTTGGAGAAATATATTTCCATTCCATCACTTGCTCACCAATGGATCCTCTGCAGTGAATGGGTGCCGTCAGAATGAGAGCCCAAACAGCTGATAAAAACATCACAATCATCCACAAGTGATCCACAGCACTCCAGTCCATCAGTTAATGTTGTGTAGAGTGAAAAGTTGCATGTTTGTAAGAAACAAATCCATCATTAAGATGTTTTAGTCCAGACAATTGTTTCCCTGGTGAAAGCAATATTATGCATAAAAGGCTCATATTTTAGCTGAAAGCAATGCTTTGAAGTTACAAATGCATTAATGATGGATTTGTTTCTTACAAAGCTTTTTGCTTAAGATGTTAACTGATGGACTGGAGTGCTGTGGATCACTTGTGGATTGTGATGTTTTCATCAGCTGTTTGGACTCTCATTCGGACGGCACCCATTCACTGCAGATGTTCCATTGGTGAGCAAGTGATTCAATGCTTCATTTCTCCAAATCTGATGAAGAAACAAACTCTACATCTTTGAATTACATCAGGGTGTGTAAATGTTCAGCTAATGTTCAGTTTTGGGTGAACTCTTCCTTCCTTTAAGCTAAGTGTTTTTTTTTTCCTCATCGTGGTTATATGAAGTTCACAGTTGTGTAATGTTTTTGAGGTTAAGTCAAACTGTTATGCTCAACAGTAATGCAAAGAGTGTTATTGGAAGGGAAGAGCTGAAGTCAGCACGCACCTGTCCGCAGTTTTTGCACGCAATGACTGCATTGGTCTCTTCGTCCAGGAGTCGCTCCTGTAGTGATGTATTCTCTCGGACTGTAAACAGCTTACTGTAGATATCAACAACATTTTTTGATTTATTACTGTCTTTACCACCATCATCAGGCAGAATAAACATGATTTGTATCATCAGTGTACATATTTCTGGACTTTCTGAGAATGCAAAATTTGGCTATTTTCAAATAGTTCAAAAATTTGGTTTTTTTTAAATCCAGCAAGGATGCATTAAATTGATAAAAAGTGACAATACAGAGATTGATAATGTTATAAATAATTTATATTTCAGATAAATGCTGTTCTTTCTAAACTGTTTTCATCAAGAATTTATCAGGGTTTCCACAAAAATATCCGGTTTTCAACATTGATATTAATTATTAATGTTTCAGCGAGCAGCAAATCATTGTATTACTGTGATTTCTGAAGAATCATGTGACACTGAAGACTGGAGGAAATGATGCTGAAAATTCAGCTTTGATCACAGGAATAAATTATATTTTCAGATATATTCATGTAGAAAATGGCTAATATTTCACGATATTACTGTTTTTACTGTATTTTTGAGCAAATAAATGCAGCCTCGGAGAGGATAAGAGAGCACTACTTTCAAACCTTTGTATTTTTTGTGCATTTGGAGTAAATGTTGGTTAAATAATGTATGATCATGATTAAACTAAATTCTTAAATGTATGATTTACTATAATTAAATTGGATTATACCTGCATACTGTATATAAGAGCAATATGTATTTGCATTGGCCATTAAAAAAAAAAAAGCTTATAAAAGTTTTGAAAAAGATGAACCCAGACTCTAGCTGTAGACTGCTTAATATGAATGTTGAAAACATTTAGTTTGGTTCCTGTAACACACATTTATGTGCTGCAGATGTGAGATGTATGAAAGTGGCCTGAGAGCCAATTGCTGTCTATCTAAAATAAATATTGACTGAAACAAATAGCACAAACTGCAAGCCCAAACAGGCCAAAAGATGAGCATCTTCCAAAGTGAGCAATAATCTAAAATCACCTGAATCATGGCGATCTCATTGGTCACAGGCCTTTGATACCTTTGAACAAAGTGAAGAGGAATCGCTCAGTGTCTGTGATTGTAATGGTGTCTTCCTCATCTGGGCTGGATTTGGTCTTGAGCTCTTCGTTGTGATATTTGTTGAGGAAGCGGAAAGCGTCTGACATGCGTATGGTGTTGCTCTGATGCAGAGCTTCGTTGTATTGACGGAGATGTTCAGCGCACACACGTACCATCTGAAACTCATCCTTAGCAGCTAGAGAACAACACAAACAGGAAATATTTGTAAAAGAGTTCAACAATATCTACTCCTGTTATTCCCCAAGATCAGCCCATTAAGCTCCTTCATTCCATAGTCCACTCATTGGAGTATAAAATAAAGTATCTGGCCCATCCATCATGTTTTTCTCGTAATTTGGAAGAAAAAAAATCTAATTATTTTTCACCACAGAGAAAACAAATTATTCAAATTTAAAACAGGCTTAACATGGAACAGGCTTAACTTTTAAGAAATGCAATTTTAACGTCATTTTTAAGTAATCATATTTAAGTTACTTCATTTACAATGAATCTCCTGTGAGAGACCAGTGCCGTTTTTCCTGGAAGTTCATGATGAACTCGCCAAGACGTGGTGCGCCCTACTCAGCTACTTTTTTATTTCTGCTGCCCTCCCCTTTGTTGACAGCTTTTGAAGTAAGAGGATATGGCAAGCTCCCCCTTGAGAAGAGGTGGTCGCTGCCCACCTCAACCCGACATCTGTGTGGCAGATTTAAAAAAAACTTCACTGCAGCTCAGAAGTCATTGTAGGTCATGCACCACTTCCTGCCTAAGCACATTGAGGCCACCTCAGCTCAGAGACATTATTTAAACTTCATTACAGGACAGCAATGCTCTCATTCTCCTGTCTGAAGTGCAAACTCTGTTTCCAAAAGGAGCTGTGGAAATGGTTCCTCTAGCAAACAGCTACTTCCTCATTCCCAAGATAAATATATATATATATATATATATATATATATATATATATATATATATATATATATATATATATATATATATATATATATATATATATATATATATATATATATTTTTTTAGTGGTGGGCATAGATTAATTTTTTTAATCTAGATTAATCTCACTGTGATCTTGAAATTAATCTAGATTAAAATGGCTCATTCGAATTCTGCCGAAGGCATTCAGAATATGTGTGTTACCCAAATAAAATTGACAAACAGTAAGTCTTTGAGAAGGGGTTTATCAAGCTAGGTGGTGCATTAGAAAAGGGGCTCATCTCCTGTTTCCAAAATGCATCACAAAGTGCTTGAAAAAGCTGTAAACTAATTCCACATTGCACAAGGTGCAAACAACCTTACGCCTGTTTCACACCAATGTTTAAGTTTTTTCCAAGTGTGTAGGTGTCAAGGTACAGAAACCGAATAATAGCACTGGATAGTCTTCAATGTAAAAATGAAATATACAATCAAACCTACATTTATTCAGACACCTTCAACATTTCTCACATTATTACAGTTTTGCTATATATATCAAAAATTATATCTGGAGTCTGAATAATTTTTGGTTTGACTGTTTAAACTACAAAGTAATGCAGTCAAGAGCAGTGAGTGATTTTCTTTCATTTTCTAGGATTAACATTACAGCAGCCAGTGGCTAAATTGGACGCGGTCCCTTTAAGAGACGATGAACGCATCGTTCATCGGTAAAGTGGGACAGTTAAGCTTAATCATTTATATCTTTACATGGATATGTTTTTTTTTTTTTACTAAAAATCAACACTGAGCTCATCAGTAGCAAATATGTGATAAAAATAAAAAAAAATTCTGTGGCTATGACATCACTTCCGGGGTGTGGCACATCATATTTAACAACCTTGCAGTGAACTGTGATGGTTAGTAAAATGACATAGCATTCTGGGGTAAATAATGATAAGGTTATAAAAATAAAACAACTCATGGATCATTTATAATGGTTAAATATTTTGTTATAGGATGTAATGGTGAATCAGAATTTTAAAAAATCACATTCATATTAATCTTCTTGGGGGAGACACGCGAAATTAACACTTTTCACAAGCTCTCACGCCACACATACATTTTCTCACGCACAGAAAAATCGCGAAGCAAAGAGGACACGGAAACCGACAGACAGAGCGGATTACTTAAGATATAAAAAAAATCTCAGCTCTCTCTGTTAATGAAGGTTATTATTATTTTTTTTTAATTTGTATGAAATAAATTTAACCCAATATAAAATTTTTTTATATATATATATATATATATATATATATATATAGGTCCTTCTAAAAAAATTAGCATATTGTGATAAAGTTCATTATTTTCCATAATGTAATGATAAAATTTTTACTTTCATATATTTTAGATTCATTGCACACCAACTGAAATATTTCAGGTCTTTTATTGTTTTAATACTGATGATTTTGGCATACAGCTCATGAAAACCCAAAATTCCTATCTCAAAAAATTAGCATATCATGAAAAGGTTCTCTAAACGAGCTATTAACCTAATCGTCTGAATCAACTAATTAAGTCTAAACACCTGCAAAAGATTCCTGAGGCTTTTATAAACTCCCAGCCTGGTTCATTACTCAAAACCGCAATCATGGGTAAGACTGCCGACCTGACCGCTGTCCAGAAGGTCATCATTGACACCCTCAAGCAAGAGGGTAAGACACAGAAAGAAATTTCTGAACGAATAGGCTGTTCCCAGAGTGCTGTATCAAGGCACCACAGTGGGAAGTCTGTGGGAAAGAAAAAGTGTGGCAAAAAACGCTGCACAACGAGAATCTTTCTCACAACCCTGAGGAAGATTATGGAGAAGGACGGATTCCAGACCTTGGGGGACGTGCGGAAGCAGTGGACTGAGTCTGGAGTAGAAACATCCAGAGCCACCGTGCACAGGCGTGTGCAGGAAATGTGCTATAGAGAAGCGTCACTGGACTGTTGCTCAGTGATCCAAAGTACTTTTCTCGGATAATTGACAAATTTTGCATGTCATTCGGAAATCATGGAGCTAGAGTCTGGAGGAAGACTGGGGAGAAGGAAATACCAAAATGCCTGAAGTCCAGTGTCAAGTACCCACAGTCAGTGATGGTCTGGGGTGCCATGTCGGCTGCTGGTGTTGGTCCACTGTGTTTTATCAAGGGCAGGGTCAATGCAGCTAGTTATCAGGAGATTTTGGAGCACTTCATGCTTCCATCTGCTGAAAAGCTTTATGGAGATGAATATTTCGTTTTTCAGCACGACCTGGCACCTGCTCACAGTGCCAAAACCACTGGTAAATGGTTTACTGACCATGGTATTACTGTGCTCAATTGGCATGCTAACTCTTCTGACCTGATCCCCATAGAGAATCTGTGGGATATTGTGAAGAGAAAGTTGAGAGACGCAAGACCCAACACTCTGGATGAGCTTAAGGCTGCTATCGAAGCATCCTGGGCCTCCATAACACCTCAGCAGTGCCACAGGCTGATTGTCTCCATGCCACGCCGCATTGAAGCAATCATTTCTGCAAAAGGATTCCCGACCAAGTATTGAGTACATAACTGAACATAATTATTTGAAGGTTGACTTTTTTGTATTAAGAACACTTTTCTTTTATTGGTCGGATGAAATATGCTAATTTTTTGAGATAGGAATTTTGGGTTTTCATGAGCTGTATGCCAAAATCATCAGTATTAAAACAATAAAAGACCTGAAATATTTCAGTTGGTGTGCAATGAATCTAAAATATATGAAAGTTTAATTTTTATCATTACATTATGGAAAATAATGAACTTCATCACAATATGCCATTTTTTTGAGAAGGACCTGTGTACAGTGAGGCTCGAACGTTTGGGCACCCCTTGCAGAATCTGTAAAATATGAGTAATTTTCAAAAAATAGGAGAGATCGTACTAAATGCATGTTATTTTTTATTTAGTACTGTCCTGAGTAAGATATTGTACATAAAATATATTAACATTTAGTCCACAAGACAAAAAAAGTGCTGAAATTATTAAAATAACCCCCTCAAAAGTTTGGGAACCCTTGGTTCTTGATACTGTGTTCTGTTACCTGATGATCCTCGACTATCTTTCTGTTTTGTGATGGTTGTGCATGAGTCCCTTGTTTGTTCTGAACAGTTAAACTGAGCAGCGTTCTTCAGATTCTTCTTTTCCAGCATCTTTGCATATTTGAATCCTTTCCAGCAGTGACTTTATGATTTTGAGATACATCTTTGCAGACTGAGGACATTTGAGGGACTCAAACACAACTATTTAAAAAGATTCAAACATTCACTGATGCTCCAGAAGGAAACAAGATGCATTAAGATCTGGGGGTGAAAAGTTTGTTTTTCCCCTCTATCGTTTTGTGTAACTACTGGATCTGTTCAGTGATTCTGAATTTCTGAAAACAGTAGAGAAACTGGAAATCACATTGAAATAATAGTTGCTTCCTTTAAAAACAGGAAAGAGACTGTTATGACTGTGGCTTTTTGTGACATTTCACATGGGTGCAAGACTGTATATGAAATTATTATCAGGATTTCAACAATAATGGTGGTCAAATCATGTTTTCTTCAAAGCAGGCAGGAAGCAGAGGACACCTAAAGAGAAACCACATTTTGGTAGGAGCTTTGCAAGGATCCAGTGGTCACTGGGTTTTTGGGAATAATATATTTATACAGTTGAACTGAATGCTTCCAGCACGCTGAGACTGCGTTCGTGGATGGCTCATGTTCTCATTGCGGGGACATGACCATCTCGGCGTTGAGATCGAGACTTGATTACCTTAAAAGGTATAGAGTCCCCTCTGCCACACCCCGTTCCAGCTCTTCTCATAAGAGGGCTACTTCGGCTGGTGGCCAGGGTGATCTGAGGGTTACTGTTTGGGCTTCCCCGATGAACGAACCTCCTCGGGCCACACCCCCCTCACATGCGCCACAGCCGGTTGAGTTTCCGGATGAGTTTGCTGGACCCTCTCAGGCTCATGACATCTCATTTGGGTCTTGCGAAGAGGACCGTATATCGATCGCTGCATCACAAGGTGGGCTTGAGTCCTCGGGAGATCCGGAATTCGGCTGTGTTGCCTGCCTCGGGAGTGCCAGCATTGTCATAGTCCAATCCCAAGCTGATGGCCATGCTTTCCTGGGCAGCAGAGAGCATCGGGCTTGAGTGGAATTCTCCGCCCTGTCCCGAGTACTCGAGGCTGGATGATTGGTTCCTGGGGGCTGCTCATGCGGATCGCCAGCAGCCCCCTCTGGTTCCTTTCTTCCCGGAAGTGCACCAGGAAGTAACCAGTTCATGGAAGGCACCTTTAACTGCCCGAAACCGTTCTGGCACTTCCTCCACCTTCACTGCCCTCGATGGCGTGACGGCCAAAGGGTATGCTGGGATTCCCCCGGTGGAGTGTTCTGTTGTGATGCAACTGTGTCCACAGAGCGCCTCCGCTTGTCATGGTGGTCCCAAGCTGCCCTCCAAGGCCTGTAAGTTCTCATCCACTCTTGGGGCCAAATCTTACAGAGCTGTGGGCCAGGCTGCTTCTGCCCTGCATGCCATGGCCTCACTTCAGGTCTATCAGGCCAAGCTGCTCCAGCAGCTGCATGAGGGCAGTGCTGACCCAGGGGTTTTGCAGGAGGTGCCCACTGCTACCGACCTCGCTCTCCAGGCGACGAAGGTCACTGCGCGCTGCTTGGGTCAGATGATGTCCACTTTGGTGGTCCAGGAGCGGCTGAACCTGGCAGACATGAGGGAGCCTGATCGGGCTGATCGGCGACGCGGTAGAGAGCTTTGCCCAGCAGTTCTCTGCTGACCAGAAGCAGTCTTAGGCCATCAGACACATCCTGCCCCGGCGGCCTACTGCTGCCTCCACCCCGCCGCCGGCGCAGCCGCCTCAGCCTGCTCATCGCTGAGGGCCCCCCCCCCTGCGGTCTCCTCCACTCCCACTCAGCCACAACAGCAGCCTTCAACCCGGCCGCAATGAGGAGATGGCCGCAGAAGGGTGGCGCAACCTGTCTCTGCCCCTAAGCCTGCCAAACGCCAGACCAAGTGGCGTTTGTGAGATGGGCGACCCGGATTTGGAGATGTCAGCTCGTCAGGAGATGGTAGCAGGACCACTCCTTCCCTCGGAGGAGGGCTGGGGGAGAATCCTTTGTTCTCGTTTTCTTTTTGTTCCACCACTGGCCCTGCAGCCGCGGAGGTCGCGACCCTGCTGGCAAAGGGCGCGATAGAGCCGGTCCCTCTTTTACAGCCCTTACTTCATATTACCCAAGAAGATAGGTGGGTTATGGCCAATCCTGGACTTGCGAGCCTTGAACTGAGCTCTGCACGGACTCCCGTTCAAGATGCTAACGCCCAAGCGCATTTTCAAATGCATTCATCCGATGGGCGTACTTTCATGTCTCCATTCTTCCGTTTCTTCGGTTTGCTTTGGAGGGGCAGGCATGTCAGTACAATGTTCTCCCATTTGGGTTGGCCCTGTCTCCCCGCGTCTTTACAAAGGTTGCGGAGGGAGCCCTGGCTCCTCTCAGGGAACAAGGTGTCCGCATCCTCAACTACCTCGATGACTGGCTGATCCTAGCTCACTCTCGAGAGCGGTTGGGCGATCACAGGGATCTGGTGCTCAGACACCTCGCCTGACTGATGTTCGCGCGGCTTATGAACGAGCACGTGCAGTCACCGCTGAATTGCCTGAGACAATTCGAGGGCAAGAGAGCGTTTCCACTAAAACTATTTCAGAGGCTCCTGGGGCATATGGCGTCCGCAGCGGCAGTCATACAGCTCGGGTTACTCCATATGAGACCGCTTCAGCACTGGTTTCATGACCGAGTCCAGAGATGGCAACAATGCAAGCTCCAAGTGACCATCACTCTGGCCTGCCGCTGAAACTTCACCTCGTGGTTGGACCCCTCGTTTCTATGGGCCGGCGTGCCCCTAGAACCGGTGTCCAGACATGTCAACAGATGCCTCTGCCACGGGCTGGAGTGCCATGTGCAACTGGCATGCTGCGTCGGGCTCCTGGACAGGACCCCGACTTCAGTGGCATGTCAATTGCCTCGAGTTGCTAGCAGTATGGCTTGTTCTGCACCGCTTCAGGGCCCTGCTGATGGACAAGCATGTTCTGGTCCATACGGACAACACTGCGATCGTAGCGTACATCAACTGTCAGGGTCGTCTATGCTCCTGCTGCATTTCGCAACTTGCTCGCCATCTCCTCTTGTTGAGTCACAAGCATCTGAGGTCGCTTCGTGCCATTCATATTCTGGGTAGGCTCAATCGTGGAGCCGACGAGCTCTCACGGCAGCAGTCTCGCCCCCCGGGAATGGAGACTCCCCCCCCAGTCAGTTCAGCTGATTTGGAAACACTTTGGAAAACACTTCTTTAAGATTTTAAAGAAGATTCTTATAAAATGTTGATCTTTTATCTTAGGTTTTGTCATAAGAACAAAAATAAGACATTTCTTAAAAGGATAGTTCACCCGAAAATGAAAAACAAATTAAAAAAGTAGATGGACCTCATTGACTTCCATAATATAAAGGGGGGACATACTATAAAAGTCAATGGTGTCCATCAACTATTTGGTTATCAACATTCTTCAAAAATATATATATTTTTTGTGTGTGTGTTCGACAGAAGAAAGAAATTCATACAGGTTTGCATAAACTTGAGCATTCAGTAAATTATGACAGAATTTTCATTTTTTGGGTGAACTATCCCTTTAAGAAGTATTTTGGGAGTATATAATATACATAGCTTTTCACTTAAGTAAGAAAAAAAATAGCAATGGAATGTTTTATTTTTTTAATCTAGACTCTGACAAACCGATACTCCCATCCCAAACTAGTAGAGCAGAAATGACACACTTCCCCTTTAACATGAGGCTTATTCAGTGACACACATTAAGTAAAATTACCTCCTTCCTCACTTCTGCTCTTGCAATCCTTTTGTAAGGTGTTTTGGCTTCCTCTTCTTTGAAAGCCGTCGTTTTTATTGTGAAAGCATCCAGATTTGCACAGATCTGTAATGAATCAAAATAATGAGACATGCTATTGACATACTACACAGTTCCAGTTTAGAGAAGGCTAACAGATAAGCTGTGAAATCATTAATAGCATCACACATCCGGTGACATAAAATAAAATCACTCTTTTTGAGTCATTTGATTGTGAATCAGACCACATGGATTGTGCTGTACAGTGTTTGTTGTTTGCATTTTTGTTGCTCCACTTCAAATGCACATACATTTAAAGATCTGTTAGTGTCTTGACTTTTTTAAAGAAACCCCCCTTTCTGACCTGGGGTTCAAATGCAATGAGTTTCTCTTGGGGCTTTGGTGCTATTGTCATAAAGATTCATGGTAAAGCAGGCCAGCAGAGTAATAATGTGACGCAGGGTAATGACTGGAGAAGCTTGAAAGGCATGCAGAGGTTTATGGCTGCCTTCAGCACAGGGGCTGCGTGGAACATTGGAAACATCTTTGCAGTGGAGAAAACAGTAAGAGATGTGGGAGAGGAGGGTGAGGGTGTGTATGTGTGTGGAAAGTTAAAAAAAAACATTAGAGAAGAATGCTTAAGGAGATTTTATTTTTGAGAGAAAGAGAGAGAGAGGAAATATATATATATTTCCTCTCGCTCTCTCTCTCTCTCTCTCTCTCTCGCTCTCTTTCTCTCAAAAATAAAATCTCCCTAAGCATTCTTCTCTAATATTTTTTTTAACTTTCCACACACACACACACACACACACACACACACAGATATATATATATATATATATATAATACAATTTTATTTTTATTTTTCAAGAATTTGTGTGTTATAGCGTGCATGTTTTGGAAATATTTCCTAACATATGGATTTGCCAAGCTTTGTTCTCATAGCATGCAACATGCACATTGCTGGTATGTGTGGGAATTGTAGAGATTTTAACAATTTGCTTCCACTTAATGATTCCAGTTCCTTTACAAATACATTCAAGAACTAAAGGCTGGAATACACTACATGACTTTAAAGATATGAACAGTTTTTAAAACGCTAGACATCATTACTTACTGAAACTGGCTATCAATCATACCCTAAAAATTTACTGAATTTTGCTATAAATGTGATTGCATCATATAATAATCATTTCTGCCATATGTACATAAACTGACAGTCACTACTGATAAACTACTACTAAATATTGTAGAAACTTAATTTTCTGTAAGTTGCTTTGCAATGATTTGTATTGTAAAAAGTGCTATACAAACCCGATTCCAAAAATGTTGAGACACTGTACAAATTATGAGTAAAAAAGGAATGAAATAATTTACAAATCCCATAAACTTATATTTTATTCACAATAGAATATAGATAACATAACAAATGTTTAGAGTGAGACATTTTGAAATGTCATGGCAAATATTGGCTCATTTTGGATTTCATGAGAGCTACACATTCCAAAAAAGTTGGGACAGGTAGCAATAAGAGGCCGGAAAAGTTAAATGTATATATAAGGAACAGCTGGAGGACCAATTTGCGAATTATTAGGTCAATTGGCAACATGATTGGGTATAAAAAGAGCCTCTCAGAGGGCAGTGTCTATCAGAAGTCAAGATGGGCAGAGGATCACCAATTCCCCCAATGCTGCGGCGAAAAATAATGGTTGAATAGTACTTGATCTGAGTTTGTGTAACTAGCGCCAGCCTCTCCAGACTGTAAACTGGAGCCAAGAGTCTTGTAATGTATTCCAGACTTTAGGTTCTTATAGTACTCAAGGAAATTACAAATTTAGTACAAACAATAACAATACTTGTACATTATTTAGTTATCTTTGTTAATTTAAACATTTACTAGTGCTGTGTTAATGCACTGTGAACGAACATTCATATTTTATTAACTAACATTAACAAAGGTTAATAATGTCAAAATATATTGTTTTTTGTTAATTCATTTTGACTAATGCTTATAATTACTAATTTACAAAATTTTATAAGTTTATTTTGCTCACCAAGGCTGCATTTATTCGATAAAAAATACAGTAATAACAGTAATATTATGAAATATTATTGCAATTAAACATAACCATTTTCTATTGGAATATCTTATAAATATAAATTATCCCCGCGGTGAAAAGCTTGATTTTCAGCATCATTACTCCAGTCTTTAGTGTCCCAAGATCCTTCAGAAATCACTCTAATATTATTATCAATGTTGAAAACTGCTTCATATATATATATATATATTTTTTTTTTTTTTGAAACTGTGATGCATTTTTTTTCCAGGATGAATAAAAAAGTTCATAGCATTTATTTGCGACAAATCTTCTGTAATATTATGAATGTCTTTACTCTCACTTTTGACTAACTTAATGCATCCTTGCAGACTAAAACTGTTAGTTTCGGTCTTTTGTGCAGTAGAGAGTAAAAACTCAGATAAGATGTTTTGTCAGAACAGTGCAGAAGCATGAAGAAGATATTACCTGGAGAATGTGTACCAGGTGAAGCCGTCAGACCCAGAATCTGAGGGAGCGGGACTGGACTCTTCTCCTGCTTCTTCAGGAGCTGGTTCTGCTGTTTTTGATTTAGGTAGCGAATCATGATGTGGTTATATATCTCCCTTCTTTGTGTGGTGGCATTCGTCAGTAACCATCAGAGTGAACTCTGCACGTACATAGGAATTGAATCAGAATTGGAAATGAGAATCTATTCAGTTCAGCGTGTAATTACCATAGATATAGGAAAATATTCTTAATGTTTTAATATTTAAATTAATTAATGGCCTTCTAGTGCATTATATCTTTACATTGAATTTAATGTTATTGTTTGATTCCAAGTTTAATGTGAATAAATGTACAGGATAATACAGGCAATACAATGTTTTTTTCATGCACCGGTCAATTTTGAGATTTTGGTCTATTTTCCTTTCATAACAGTAGTGGAAAGAAAATTTAAAAAATAAACACTTTATTTGATTAAAAGCGCATTTCTCAAAATGTATTATTTTTTTCTTCCAATTTTCAGTCTGAAATCTCCACTTAAATACACCAAATCTTACAGTTTTATTCTTATATATATTATGAAGGTTTTTACAAAGGAGCTTGTTCAGTTGTTTATTATGGTGAATTTGTTTTCGGATTGTTGACAGTATTTTCAAATTTATGGCTTGAATAGTATGTACGAAATGAAACAAGAATTTTGAACCTGGTTTCGTCTAATGTCTGCTTTCTGATCTGGAAATGCATTCAAATTAGTTCACATTTAGGTAGATAATGCCTTATTTGCATATTTAAACATTCAAAACATCAACTGGGGAAAGTATAATGGTAACCTACTAGCTAGTTTTTACCCTATTCATTCTGTAGTGTCTTACCTTAAAGGGATAGTTCACCCAAAAATTCATCATTAACTTATTCTAATTCTAGGACACTATTAATCCACAAAAAAAAAAAAACATGAGTCCTGTATATTCAGCGTGTTTCTGTGTGAATTAATGGCGAGTACATGAACACATGAACATTACCTCTAGAAATACTCTGAGAATCACTTCATGAGCATTTTACCATTTATTTTGAGAAAAACTATCATCATATTATATATACAAACAGAAACCTAAAGGTCTTCCCAGAACCCCTTAAAAATAAAAGTTTGGTTTAACTTAAAGAAACTGTGACAGAAATATATTACTTAATGTAATGACAGTACTACTACTATTAATACAATTATTATTAAAACAGTATTTTAAAGGATTATTTGCAATAACAATTATTTACCAAAATTTATTTCCCAGATAAAAATGTAAATACACAACACAGTATTTCTTAAAAATATATATATATGTATATATTAATTTTTTTTTTTTATATTAACATTAAAATTTAATGAAACCATTAAAATGGAATACACAAAAATTAGTAAAAATAAAACTGAATTTGAGAGAGTGTAAAAAAAGTTTTAGAATTTTTGTTAAACTTTTACTAAATTGCTGTTAAATTGTGCACGTTTTAAGTTTTTAATTAAATTAGACATGCTTTTGGACTATTATTTTTTTCTATCTATTTTTTTATATTGAGTCTAGAAAAATGTAAACGAAAAAAAGAATTGAAAAAAAAAAAACTGAAAAAAAAAAAAATAAATAAAAAAAAATAAATAAATATATATATATATATATATATATATATATATATATATTTAATAGTTCCCCTTTAATTCCAATAAAGGGGTGAGCCATCCCTTTAATTGTAGTTATTTTTATGACAAACATCAGCCAACTGTGTATATGAAACACATGTTAATAATACATTGTTCATAGTCCTTACATGCAAATACCATCATTTATTTTTTTTGTCTAGCATGTGTTTCTAATCAACAAAAGCGGGTGCTGTAAACCTCCAGTTTACTCTTACGGCTCAGTTTAGAGCCATTTTTGTGCCGCCTTCTGGCACTCCCAGGGGTCTCGAGGGAACAAAAAGGTGGTCTGCATTTCACGCACTGACAGAGAGAGGTGGTGGGTGATGGGGCCACTTTTACAAATCCGAATTTAAAGGTGCTGCCTGTTTGGCCCCTCAGGGCTGGAGTGGGAGATGATGTGGAACTCAGCATGACAGCAAATCTCCACTGAATTTGATCAGCCAGACATGTGGATGAAAAAAAGGGTTTAAGAGTAAAACGAAGGGGCGAAAAAAACAACAAACAGCATATGCCACAGAGGAGGAATCCCACCTTGCGGCGGACGCTGCCAGAGAGACTGCCAGCAAAGACTGATGAGAAAAACACTGTCACACGAAACCTCAGAGGAGGAGCTCTGGTCTGCTTTCAACATCTAACAGAGGCCGAACCCATTCGACTGGACTCTGATATGTATGCGAGGGAAGGAAAATGTGACTTACGTGATAATTTGATCCCGTCCTCGTCACCGTTCTTGGCTTCGCCAAAGAGTTTTCCAGAATCTGTGCTGTGCAGATGATGATGTCGTGTTGCTCGATGATTTGTGGGAAGGAGATTTTGAGCTTGTGCTGACCCGCTCCACTGAGCACTGGTGCTTCAGAAACCGCCCAAACTCGGCCTTGTAGTGCTGCTCGTCCAGGGGAACCTGGGAAGATATCATATAGCATTATTACGTGAGTTCAGAGAGGGTGCAAGGCTTTTCTGCTTGGTCGCATGGCATTTTTTGGTGATCATATCACTTTAAGGAAAATCTGCACCTAGTGAAGTGCTGAGTTTGCACCACACTTCTGCTGATATGAATGTTTTAATTAAGCCTTATGAACTTAAACGGTTCAAGACATGATTCAGCAGGACAAAAAGTCCCTCTGCTGCTGCAGCAAACACTTTCCAGAGACCCAAAAACCTCAAGCTCAGTGTCTGCTGAACTAATCAGTCTGGGGAGTAAAGATTGTTATGAGCTGCTCGGTTATAGCTCAGAAGACTTGATATTTCCACTATTAACTTTGTCTTAAAAACTAAGACAAAACGAGTCAATTGTTGACAAAGTGAGATCTCAGCTTAAAATGATTGTAGAAGCCAAGATCATTCGGCCTTTTAAGAATTTGATGAGTTGAGTTTTAATCTAATAATTAAATCAATAATCAATTTAAATATTTGTTTTAATAAATAAAATCAGAAAATAAATAAGATCACGTTGCCTTTTAAGAATTTAATTATGTATTTTTTTGTAAAATGTAGAGTTTTTAATAAAATATAATCGCTATAAAAAATTAACAAATAAAATAAAATGAGTAAAATCAATATAAAAACGTATTTTAATAAATATAAGTATTTGAGTCATTAATATATACCAAGATTATTTTGCCTTGTAAGAATTTGATGAGAAATGTTGTGTTTTAATCAAAAAAAAATATTAATAATCAATATAAATATTTATTTTAATAAATAAAATATGAAAATAAATAAGAAATTGTTTTTTTGTAGAATGTAGAGTTTTTAATAAAATATAATCAATATAAAATAATTTAACAAATAAAATAAAATGAGTAAAATCAATATAAAAATGTATTTTAATAAATATAACTATCTGAGTCATTTTGATATACCAATATTCAGAATTTGATGATAAATGTTCAAGTTAAATATTAATTTAAATAAATAAAAATATTTAAATGAAAACTTTATTGATTCCAGTGTCATTTGGTCTTAAATGTTTGAGTTTTAACAAAATAATAATAAAAAATCAATATAAATATTTGGTTGAACAAACAAAATTGATTGATTTGTACCAAGATCATTTTGTCCTACAAGAATTTGATGAGACATGTTTGGGGCTTAACAAAATAAATAAACAAAAATAATACTATTTAAATAATAATTTAACCAAAAACAAATCTGAGAATGTTTAGTACCTCTATTCTAAATTAATACTGCAATTTAAATTGTAGTCAATAATGTTTTATTTTATACACACTATTATAAGTGAATTTATTATATTTGTGGTAAATAGACGGCTGAGCAGCACCTTGTTGACCAAAACAACAACTTCCCCCGGCTGTCCCAGCTGTTTCCTCTTCTCCAAATGTTTCTTAGTGATGTACACAGTGACTCTGGTTTTCCCACTTCCTGTAGGGAGGCAGATGATGATGTCTGGCCACCTCCATCTGATAGTTACGCAGAACAATATCCCTCTTACTGTCCCCTGAGGACGAGAGAGTTGGTCCTGTAATTAGACAGTTGTGTTTGCCTGCAGCATCAGTGCAGAGGAGGTTGTGTGTGTCTCGGTGGTTCAGCTAGTGCAATTACAGCTGTGTTTTCTTTATCCCCTGCTAGAATAACATTGTTTATGATGGCACCCAGTCTAAAGCTCATGCAGACTGTCTGTAAGCCCGCTGTGAAGAACATGAGGACATGTTTATGCAATATTTACCCTCAAAATCAAAATAGAAAAAAACTGAAATTTTTTTTTAAAAGAATGTCAATTTTTTGTTCAGTTTATTTTTTTCTCATTATCATAACTGTAATATGATGTATTTTTTCTATATCAATTATATCAGTTTTTTTAATTATCTTTTTTTTTTTTTTTTTTTTTTTTTTTTTAGTGTGTGTGTGTACACAGTGGTCTTTATCCTATTGCTTATATTCCTTAAAAAAAAAAAAAAAAAACATTATTAGAGTATTACAAATTTAATAAGATTCTTATTTTGGGAAATTAATATAGATACAAATACTTTAGATTTATATATATATATATATATATATATATATATATATATATATATATATATATATATATTTGTATTAATACCCACACACACACACACACACACACAAGAATCTCAAAGTATTACGAAATGTAATGAAAATCAGCTTTGAAAATAATCATTATTATTAAAACTTAAACTTGAAATTTCCTGATTAATTAATTGTAAATGTTTAATTGTAAAGAAAATATAATGAAAGTGCAAATATATAATATAAAATATTTTAGATATGTTTTTAAATAAAATATTATTTTACGATAAATATGTATTTTAATATATTTTGTTAATTTGTGAGAGATTTTAAAAAGTATTTCGTTTCATAAAAAAACAAATAATAATATAATGGGAATCAGCTTTGAGAAAAATCTGAATTACTAAAAACAACATCCCATATTTTTCTTTTGAAAAATATGAAATGTGACCTGAATATGTTTTTCTGAGATTCCCTGCGTATATAAACGATTGTATAGCCTCGAGCTCTCCAGTGGTATTTAGACCGATCGAAAAGTGGAAATCCACATTATCTAAACACAAGGACAGAGATTCATCACTGAGGCCTGTCTGAGCGCATCTTCACATCTGGAAATGGTTTCACTTACAGAAATATCAAAATTCAAAATAGGGTTTCTAAAAGAGCCTGTTATGCTTCGTTCTGTGAGAACAATTATCCCACAAAGAGTCAGACTGAGTGTTTGGCAGAGGACAGATGAGCCTCGAAGACAGGGCTGTTTTCATTCCCGGGGCTTCATGTGGAAATCTTCTCTGCCATAATTACACATTTGTTCAGTGTGTCAGCATCATCAGTCCATCAGTCAATTACAGAGCTTTAAACTTTGAAAGGCTTTTTATAAAAATGCTTTTCAATTTATGAGTCAAACCGAGTCTGTGTTTAATATAACTCGAGACACTTGCATGTTGTGAATTTTGTGCTTTGCAAATGTATATCTGTTCAGATTATAATCCAAAAACAATAAAAAAATATTTATATTATGTATATTTATTTATATATCGTTTTGCAATTCAACTTTTATTTTAATAGCAATTAAACAAAAATGTATAAATAACATGCAATTGTTTATTTAAATTGTAATTTTTTTATAAACCATGGTAATATATGCCGTACCACATTTAATTTATACAAAAATATAAATAAAATAAAATAATTTATTTTTGTATAAATAAAGCCTATTTTAATAACTAATAATAAGCACCATTTTTATTTTATTGAATGAAAATGTATATTATAATATAATATAATATTTATACATATTTATATAATGATATAATTATTAAAGTATATACCATGTTGGTATGTTTTGTACTGCCTTTAATTTGTTAAGTATTTTAAAATTCATTAAACATCAAAGCATTGTGGTAGTTGGAGATACTTAGTATCTGATTTTATACAAAAGTTGACCACAGACCTTATTTTACTTATATAAATAATAAATAATAAAATAAAAAAATAAAAAAAATTCAATTGGATATTCATGGAATTAGTTTTCCATACTTATCTGCAAATTGCTATTGTGAATTACTGGAAAATAGCAAGCCATTTGATAAGTTCTGAACTTCCACTGAACTCTGTATGTCCTTTTTTCATCTAAATACACTCTAAATAGGCTTTTTTAATAAAAGAGATCGAAAATGGTCATCATTCACAAAGGAGTGCATTAAATTGTGGACCATATTGAATTTATCAGTCAATATTAAGTTAAGCTCGCAGGCAGCGCTGACCCTTTCCAACCTGACCGACTGATTTATGAAAAGGCCTTTAGTTTAAGGAATTCATTACAAACCAGGAAGCAACAAATCAGGTTCCCCAGAGCGAGATTTCATTGCTCAAATGTTGTTCTTTTTTGAACTCCAGACACTTAATGGATTTCACTGTTATGTTATGCAAGTATTTACGTATCAACTTCTGTCTCTGATGTTTCTCCTAAAATTCCTTAGGAGAGGTTAAAAGCATGCACGAATGAGACAGTTGTTGACATATAGTGAGTGTTTAGAGCTATAAAATAAATGTGGATTGCAGCTTTGGAAGACTTTGAACATGTTTGTTCATATTAAAGGAATAGTTCAGCCCAAAATGGAAATCTGTTGAAAATTTACTCACCCTCAGGCTATCCAAGATATAGATGTGTTTGTTTCTGCAATGGGAATAAATATCTAGAAACGTAGCATTGTATCACTTACTCACCAATGGATGCTCTGCAAGTGAATGGGTGCCGTCAGAATGAGAGTCCAAACAGCTGATAAATACATCACAATAATCCACACCACTCCAGTCCATCATTGTATGAAGAGAAAAGCTGTGTGTTTCCATCATTAAGATATTTTTAACTAAAGTCCTACATCCATAATATTGTCTGAATCAGGAGAGAAATATGCACAAATAAAGCCCCATGTATGAGCAACAGAATTTCAAAACAATGATATGTGTGGTTGGATTTTGATGTGAGAGGCGACAGGGAAAGGAATTTTACTGAAGGAAGCATTGAAAGATTATGGACTTGTCAGGAAGCAATGATTTAAAGTTAAAAACTATTAAAGATGGATTCGTTTCTTACAAACATGCATCGCTTGACTTCACAAGACATTAACTGATGGACTGGAGTGGTGTGGATTATTGCAATGTTTTTATCAGCTGTCTGGACTCTCATTCTGACGGCACCCATTCACTGCAGAGCATCCACTGATGAGTAAGTGATGTGATGCTACATTTCTCTAAATCTGATGAAGAAACAAACTAATCTTGGATGGCCTGAGCATAATAACATCTTCAGCAAATAAAAATTTATGGGTGAACTATTCCTATTCCAAGATTTCTATTGTAAACACTTTTTTTACTCTTAGGAGAAATGAATGAGATCTCCATTGTGGTTTTTCTTTCCTATATTCGTCTTGTCCTCCCTGATCGTGTATTCATGAATTAATGCAGTGGACTGGTGGATCTCCACCCTCTTCAATTGGGAGCAGATTTACATGTTCTCTATTGTGCCTGAGGGTCCTTGAGGAGATTCATAGCACTCTTGTCCATTTGCAATCTAATGCACTAAACAACTTGGTTTTTAACTAAAAGCATGTGAATTTTACTGCTCTTGTAAATCTGCCACAGTGGTTGTCTGAATGGATGTTGGTTGGTGCGACTCATTCTTTACACGCTAACAGGAAACTCATTTGTTTATGATTCTCGGACAATATGACATTCCTAGAGAAGTCATCAGTCTGGACGAGCTGTGTATGAGCATGTGCAATCGCTGGTGGTTGTGTTAAGAGTGCTTTTGGCAGTAGAATGCACTAAACAAATAATTAAAATGTGGTCGACAGCATGTGCATCCGGGAGTTCCTCAGCAGAGGATGTCCTGGAAGAAACACCTGAAGAAGTTATCCAGCGATTTAATCCATGCATGAGTTTTGTCCTTAAAACATTTAACTGCTTTATTTTAATTCTAAATGTAATTTGACTGATTAGTGACTAATGAATCTGTGCATCAGTTTTTGCATGCTCCATATGCATCACACTTGAAATTTGTCTGTAGTTTGTATTGTATTTGTATTTTTGAAGCAATGATAGAAATCAGATATAGTGTCTATTTAATGTTTATAATCTATTTGCATTGATTATGCTGGCTATATGATGATTTTAATACATGCTTTATTTTATAATTATTTTTTATTTACATTAATTTAGAAATTTATTAATTTAATGATTTAATTTATGTATAGTAATGTATAGTAGCCTAATTAGTGAGTAATGAATCCATGCATTAGATGCTGCATTTGCATTTTGTTTGCTATTTGTTTTTGCAAGCAATACTAAGGCTCAGTGATATTCATTTTTTTTAAATGAATGTTTTATTTTATTTATCTTTTTGTTTCAAATGGACAGTAGTTTAATTTGAAATATATAGTAATTAGTGGGTAATTAATGAGTTAATAATCTGTGCAACCTTTTTTTAAAGTTTTTTTTTACTCTTGCCATTTGTCTCTGCAATGCATATTTGAGGCAAAACTAAGACTCAGTGATATACTGTAAATTTATAATATATTTGCACTGATTGTGCTTGCAATGCCATGAAATGTATTTTTTATGAATTTATTTTTAATGCAAAGTAATTTAATTTGAAACAGTATAGTAGTGAGTAATGAGTGAATGCATGTCTCAGTTGCATTTTACTGCATTGCTTCCTATTTGACTTTGCAATATATTTGAGGCAATACTGTGGCTCATTTATATACTGAATATTTATAATGTATTTGCAGTTAATGTGCTAGCAATGTCATGATTTAAATGCATATTTTATTTACATTATGCATTATGTTAACAGTTTTTGTGGTTTACAGAAATTCACAAATGCATCTTTTCTCATTTCAAACATGTCCTCTCTCTCCTGCTGACCATGTCGACCTGTTCTTGATCTCTTCAGTATGCACTCAGACTCAGTCTCATGCTAGCGGCAGGGCTCGGTCTGGAAAAGTGTCTTTGCTGAAAATATTCCCAGGATGTGACACTGATTCAGCACTTTATTGAGGAGGCTTTGTGCAGCCGAGGGCAACGTCTCACATGGAGCTCTAACAGAACCAATGAGAATCCAACCGCTGAGCACATCCAAGCCATTTTTTCCATATGTTTCATAATGATAACTCTAATAATTTCCTGATGGCTAATTGCTTGCAGGAACATTTCTCAAGCAAAGGCTGGATTATGGGTCATTAGATGTGTTGCACAAAGGAGTGAACAGTGAAGCTGAATTGTCAAAGGGTTAAGAGATTTAGTGTCTTATTTCCTTTCATGCAATGAACTGGACAATGAATAAATAACTAAATGTTCAATTAAAAGACTTGACCACTATTAAAGCAGAGTTAATGTTCACAACACTGGGGTTATAAGGCCCTTAATTCAGCTACAGATTGGTTCACTTTTTGACCATTGCATTTCCATGACTTTTCCAGATGTATGTCATTGTTGGATAACGGTATTGGGCCAAATTCCTAATTTAGAGATTGGTTGGTCATGTTGGTCTAATTACCGTATTTTCCAGACTATAAGTCGCACTTTTTTTCATAGTTTGGATGGTCCTGCGACTTCTAGTCAGGTGCGACTTATCAAAATTAATTTGACATGAACCAAGAGAAATGAACCAAGAGAAAACATTACCGTCTACAGTCGCCAGATGGCGCTCTATGCTGCTCAGTTCCCCTGTAGCCTACCACTGAAAAAACAGAGCGCCCTCTGGCGGCTGGAGATGGTAATGTTTGGTGCTTGGTTCTAAATAAATGCGACTTATAGTCCAGTGTGACTTACATATGTTTTTTTCCTCATCATGATGTATTTTTGGACTGATGTGACTTATACTCAGGTGCGACTTATTGTCCGAAAAATACTGTATACATTTATTGATCGATTTGATTTGACTGATTGGTTTATTAATTTTACTTTCATTAATATTTGCTTTTCATGTATTTATTGTACTTCATTTTAATTTAATTTATTCTAAATTTAATTTCAAATGTATAGCAGTTACAGTTTCTATAAAAGGCAAATTGTTTATTTATACTCGGAGATTGAGTTGCAATTTAAAAGGCAATTCTTAATTGAAATCTCAGCGAATTTACACACAATTTAACAAATATATTTTTTTTTAAATAGATTGAATAAAGTAGTTCAGAGTTGGGCATTTTGTAATTTGAAATTAGCTAATGCTTTCATGCATCTTTCACAATATAACCAAGACCAGTGACTCCTGAATGATTTGCAGATGGATGGACGTCATGTGACTGTACCTGACGGATCATCATCCTCTGTAAGATCTTCCTCCTCTTCGTCCTCACCTTCTTTGTACATGTCGAGCTTTGTAAGAGAATATGTGTTCTCTCATATTTTGCTTTTGATTTTCTATCTGCCCGAGTGTAGCTTCAGATATTCACCTTCATTGTCAGCAGACGTACACAGACCGCCGCTGTCCACACTGCTGTCCAGATCCTCTGACAGAAGCGAGCTGTTCGCTGAGAGAACGGGAGAGAGGACTGGCATAGTCTCTGAACGTGACTGTTCCCCTCCTCAACAGTCTCGACTGACATGGCTTCTGAAACACACACACAGGTAATCAATACAGTTAAATTAAAAGGATCTCTCTTCATGCACAATAACTGTGCACAGAATATCTGTCTCTGAATTATGGTCAAAACCAAACTGCAAAACTGCACGCTTCTAAAGAATGACCTGTGCATCATCTGTCACTGGAAATCGAGAAATGTTTTCTTAAAAGGCAGCGACAAATAGCTTGACCAGTGTAGTCTGATTTATGAATGCAACACTCAGATCAATGCAATACTCAGATTATTATTATTATAATTATTATTATTTTTTAGTTTAATACACTCTAAAAATCGTGGCCTGTTCACAGCGAGATCTATCTTAAGATGTATCTTAAGTGTCCACATCAATGCACAATAACATTCTGTTAATTGTGCAGTTTTGTCGTCTGTCCCTTTAAATGCTTGAGCTCATTAAAGTATAGTGGATTCTGATTGGCTGTCAATGTTTTTATTGTTCATCAGATTGATTCCAATGATATTCTCTTATTGTTATCCTTATAGTTGTGCTGTAGATTTTCCTATTTTACTATTTCCTATTTATTTACATTTAGAATTATTTAAAAATATATTTATATCAGTATTGTTATAGTTATCATTAGTGTTAATGGGCCTTTACTAAATTGCAAAATGTACTTTTTTATTGTGTATTTTATATGAGAACATTAACAACATACACTACTGTCCAAAAGTTTGGGGTCGGTAAGATATTTCATGTTTTTAATAGAAGTCTTGTATGTTCACAAAGGCTTTATTTATTAGATTAAAATGACACATTTTACATATTAAAACCGTTATATTGTGAAATAATATTACAGTTTAAAATAACTGTTTTGAATTCCTGTCATCACATCTGAATTTTCAGCATCATTTTCAGTCTTCAATGTCACATGATCCTTCAGAATTCATTCTCATACACTGATTTCTGATTATTTTCAATGTTGAAATGTTGCTTAATATTTTTGTGACAACCATGGTACAATTTTTTTCAGGGTTCTTTGATGAATTCTTGCTGAAATAAAGTAGTTTCTTACTGACCCTCAACTTTTAAACTGTATTTTTGTATTATTATTGTTTTGTAAATGCCACAGGATATACAAAGAATAAGGTAGGTCCAATTACTGCTCGTCAAAAGAACCAAAACATATTAAGGAAGTGAAATTAAGTGGATTTCCCATTCTTAGTTCCCCAGTAGATATATATATGTAATTTTTCTTAGGAACATTTGAAGCATATTCTGTTGAAACAGTCTCAAGATGATCATCTTTTGTAAGAGCTGGTTTCTTCTCAGGTTTATACAGAAACTAACAGTGGGGTATCCGCTGGATTCCTGTTTTTCTAAGAGGGCCTGTGGCAGCTCAGTAGACTTATTCATCAGTGGCTGGAGATGATCTCTCACCGTCCTCGTTACACGGCTCTCGCACCAGGTCATGGTGCTCCGTGTCCTCCAGAGCCTGATGAATTTGGAAAACCAGCCAGCTTCGTTTTTTCACCAGCCTTTTGAGGAGCAGGCGAGCACCACCTATGTTCCCTTGATTCTCAGTGAGTTTCCTAATCTGCCGGAGTAATAACGAAACAAATAGTTTGTGCATTTAATATGATAGACACGTGGCAAGAACAGACAGAAAGACGCTGACTGACACTAGAGAGACAGACTGAGAAAGAGGCACACAGTTAAACTCAATATGGGTCATTCGTGGTATGCAGAATGTTTATTAACTTTTATTAAATTATAAGGCATTAAATAAATTATTCAAGCTCACACACATCACCTAAATTAATTATACAAATTATTAATTTAAAATAAATAATTAGAAATATAAATACAGTATATTGCATCCAATATAATAATAATAAGTAGTAGTATATTACATGTATAACAATTATTAATAGTATATTTACATTTATGCATTTAGCAGATGCTTCAGGCTAGCATTTTTTTACCTAACGTATGTTCCCCTGGGAATCAAACCCACAACCTTTCACCTTTTCACGCTACTAATGCGTAGCTCTACCACTGAGCCACAGGAACACTCAGAGATGTTGTTCAACAATTGTTGAACACAGATATGCAATTATTAATCATTTTTTAACATGATTATTAGTAGTATTATATGCATGAATAAATAAATAAAAGTATGTGATACGAATATAAATAATAAAATCATCATTATTATTATATTGCATTTAATATAATATCAGTACTAATAACATTTTCTTAAAATAAGTTTAATATATGTAAGGCTATGTCAATGCTAGATTAATAATATCTGTTATTGCACATCTGTATCTGTTTGGTTTGTAGCGCTCTCTACTGATGATAAAGATTTTTACATGACTATCTGTTTGTCGTTCTATCGCAATAGTTTTGTCAGAATACATTTTATAGTTTAATATTTCAATTATTTAACATCGTGTTCTCTGATTTCGAGTGGTCATTTTTTATAACCCTTTTTTATTTTAATATTTTAAATTTAACATTTTTTACGGTAAAAAAAAAAGGTCCATTTATTTCTTTTTCTTGTGTTTATTATCATTATTTTGAGTGATTAGATTTCCCCTGGTTTGGGACCCTTCACCTGATAAGAGAGAGCGTGTCATTGACGTTCTCCTGGTCCTCGTGCGTCAGGAGCCCCAGCGCGCGGCAGTGCGCGCACACGTCTCCGGTCTTCATGCTGAGTGCTGACCAGCGTGAGCTGCAGGAGCCGTCCTCGGTCTCCTCGGTGGCCTGTTCATCACGTACTTCGCGGCGTGTCTGCAGCCGACGGTTTCCAGCGCGGTGATCAGCTCTCTCGACCATCATGGCTCGTAGTTTTTTGAATGAATAATCAATCAAAAATCAGTCAATCAGAAACTCCGTGGCTCGACCCGAATGAGTCGCTCGAGTCTGTCCCTGAAGCGTCCTGATCGCAGCTCGTGTTGTGAAGATATCTCTGGGAAGATCCCCGGAGTTCACCGTTTATAAGACACCGAATCAAATTCCTCGGACTTGTTTACTTTCGGTTTCGTTTTTCTCGTCTTGGTTTTCAAACTAATCTATCAGATATGCTGACATATCTTTCTTGCTAACATTGTCAATATTATATAGCCTAGATCCAAATAAATGAAGAACATTTTTATCGGAATATATTTACTAGGCCTAGGTCAGCTGCATGTGCGGCCATATAAAATATGTAAAAACGTTTACAAATAACAAATAAACACTAGATGGAGACAGAATAACCTACATTATGCCAAACCGGTATATATATAAGATGATATAATATAAAAACGATATAATAAACCGGTAATATCGATTATGTAATGCAGAAAATTTCATATATTTTTTTTTACATTGTAAAAATGTTGACACAATTATTGGCACACATTTGACAAGAAAATACAATATTATTCTTTCTACTTCAACATTTCAAGTTCAATTTCATTTCAATAAATGGATGTGTTCAGAAATATGGTCTGTGTGAGCTTAGACGCTTTATTCAATAATGATAATAATAATTGATATTAATATAATATTTTATTTTAATATGATTGAGTCTGGAATAGTAAGAAATGTTTAGTTTTTTTTAAAGTACACTATGCTGTAATGTTTTTTTCAAAGTCATAAACAAAAACATTATTGCATTATTTTTTACTTTTGCTGTTTATTTGTAATCATTTGTTAAATTTGCTAACGATATGAGTGATAATTGTTTCTACACCATATCGTTTTATTTCTGTGTGAAGGGGTTGAAGGCAATTAGACTAAGCAGGGATTTTAAATTTTATTTGTAATAATTTAATCAAATTTAAAATCAAATGTCCTTACGGATCAAGGCAATGTTGTCTTGATAAATATCTGAAATAAAGTAAGTTTGTATTGGAGTACTAAAACGAAAAATCTAATAAAATGTCAAATGCACATAAAAATACTTAAACTAAAAAAAAATATATATATATATATAGATAAAAAAGTATAAATTTGAATAAATAGAAATATCTGCATATGGACAAGCTGGTGTTTATAGAAGTGATATTATTTTTGTTAGGTTTATTTTGCACCAGTGACAAGCAAATGTTTTACCAATGATTATTCATTTTATGTTTAAATGCTTTTTTTCTTAAAAATATACATTTTGAGCCATTCCAAGAGCCACAGGAACAACAGTGAGCGCAGAATTGATATGCATTCCTTTTATTCATATACTTCTTTATACAGTTAGTCAAAACTAATTACCAAAAGCAAATGCATCAAATATATATAGAATAAATAAATCTTTAAATAAGAGACATTCAAAACACCCGTAGAGTACTGCGGTGTATAAACTATACAGTGCAAACTATAAAAAAAAGTGGAAACACTGGGATAAAAAGTGAAAGTGTTACGTGCAAACGTTTGCAGTGTTATCAACAGTTTGAAATATATGTTTTAAATATGTCCAAATAAAGATGCCACCTCTGCTTCTGGCGGTCTTAAATATATTATTTTTATGCAGCAAAACATGCCACATATAAGTTAAAGATGGAAACATACATACACACTCATACACACTCACATTCATGCAAAGTTGGTAATATTTATTATAAGGGCATGGAGTCTTTAAAATAAAGTGCAGATATCATCCCTTTATGCAGAAATGAATTAAATTCCAGTGAGATTTAATGCATTTATCTGCAGATTTGATATTTGTTTGGATGCGATGATGATTCAATTCACTAGATTAGTTGAAATCCAAAATACAGTGATTTACAGGGACGTATAAACATAAATGAAATAGCTCAAATCAAAGCTGTAACTTTGAAATCAAGCTGCAAAATCTTGAAAAGATAAGTTATTGCACATAAATACCTCCAGTATATATTACTGGGTATAAATATATATTTTAAAGTATAAACTAACTTTAAAGACAAAATTAAATGGTGCAAAAATTTCCCCTCAGGTTATGATGTTAGGCAGTGAATATTACAATCTTTTCAACGCAACTCAGCAAATCAACCTTTTAGAGGAGAGTCATGAGTGTAAAGATCCAGTGTTTTTCATTATTGCTAGCAGGATGTGTGACAGAAACGTCTCTAGATTAAATATTTGGAAAACAAAGTGATTTTGTGTGTAAGAAGATTTTGAATGAAGCCAGCATTATTGTAGCTTTCAACCAGAAGTTGACACATGTATGAGATGTAATGAGAAATATTTTGTTATGCATATATATATTCGTAGCTACATATGAGACTAACGTGTGCTTTGCAAACAGTGGCGTATTGTCAAACTGAGCAGTGACATCATACACGAATCCTTGTGTTGTGCTACAATATTTTCTGTGCATCTGTTTGAATGATAGTTGATAGTTTTGAGTGTCTATGATCCATTATTTCCCACAGTTGTGACTCCAGTGTAAATACAGTTTATCTGCATTAAAAAGTATGTTTGTATTCCATGTTATTGTTATTACACATCTGTCTTGTACGGCAGCGCTTGCAGAGAAGCTGATCAGTGCCAGTGTTTTATGCCTTGCAGAGTTTGGTTCAAGCTAGCATGACTATGTGCAAATAAACCTAGTCGATTAGAGAGGAGTGCATTCAGTGATTAGCTCTGAAACATGCTGACATACAGTAAACCTGCTTCCCAATATGTTGCAGTAAACATGCAACATTTAAAACCTTCAGCCATGCATCTCTTTTCATTTCATAGAGGGGTATCATGTATGTACATGGCAGCTGATCAGGATAAATAATAATAATAATAAAATCAATAAAAATTGCAAACAAACCAATATTCTGCTGCAGTGTGGTCCAAAACTCTGAGAAAACTTTTTGTTTTATTTAAATATGAAATTTTATGACGTAAAATGATTTCATGAATAAGTGAATAAAAATGCACATTTATATGTTTTCTTGCAATTTAACTTTTAATCAAATTGTTTTGTCTAACATGATGTTTAATTCTAGTGAAAAAAATGTGCTAAATAAGAAAATAATGCAAAAAGAAAATGATATTAATAAAAATATCTAAATATTATAATTTATAATTATAATAAGATACATATAAATATAAAAAATAATTTTCAGTAGTGGGATCCAAAACCAAAAGCACATTGAAAATGTAAAAAAAAAAAAAAAAAAAAAAAAAAAAATTACATATGAAACTTTAATATAAAATTCATTTCTTTCCTAATGCACTGAATGAATAATAAAAAATATATTAATATTAATATGCATTTTTTATCTTCTGTCTGGCAATTTTGGTTTGTTGCAGTTTGACGTTCTTGTAGTTTTTTTTATAATATTATCAACTGTAATGCTATTTTTGTCAAGTGAATATATATTTTTTTATTTTTAAAAAAGTATATTCAAAATATTTCGTATAGCATACTGTTTAACTGTAGTGAAAAACATTGTCTTAAATTAGAAAATAATGAATAAAATAAAGTAGTGGACCACACTGTATATAATTCCACAGGGTTCTGCAAATTGAAGTGTAAAATATGATTATGATAATTTAGAATCATAATGATAAAACAGGGAAGAGATTCTGCCAGTTTGATAAATTAACCATCATCAATGTCCTGAGTCTTACACCAGTGTAAAAGTGTTCAGAACACAGAATATGTGGAAATGTGTCGTAGACACTCCAAGAAATGTCTTTAAGAGATTGACTTCCTGAAAATGGAAGTGTTGACCAGGAATCCGTTCCAAATCTTCCTCGACAGCATCAAGGAGCGTAACGCAGGAGGAGAAGGATGAAGCAAATGTACAGGCAAGAGCCAGTGGTGGGCATTAGTGTTAAAGTTTTGCCCAGTGCCTGCTTCTTCCAAGTAGTTCTGGAAGAGCTGTGGGACGTCCTGGAGTTTCCCTGCAGTAGATGAGAGGGTCAGTACAGTCCTGGATCAGACGGCGGTCTGTGGAGCTCCAGAGCTGCTGTGGTGTGCTGGACTGGAAGCAGGGATCTGGACTGCTGGCGCGTCAGAGGAAGAGTCTGGCTGTTCGTGAAGCGGTAGGTGACACTAGGGTCCTGTGAGGACTGTGTCCCGTGGCTCTGCTTTGGCTTGGAGTCCGTAAGGGCCAGACCTGACAGAGATTCTTTGGGGTTATGATGGATGTTTGTCATGGCCAAAAAGTCAGCGTTCTGTAAAAGAGGGATTATTAAATTATTTATGGGTGATAATAACCATTTTGGATGTGTACTTCAGTGTTGTGCATCATAAACATCTAGTCTCTGAAGTAACCAATATATCCTGATGTAATCAACACAGCAACTATTTTTTGTCTTTAGCACCAGAAAAAAAAAGGAAATCACTCTATTAAGGATATATATATATATATATATATATATATATATATATATATATATATATATATATATATATATATATATATATAATGTGTTTGATAGTATCACTACTATAAATATTTAATTTTATTAATATTTCAGATTAGTTTTTATTTGTATATTTTAAGGTTTTTATTTTTTATAATTGGTTCAGTTTTAGTATTTTGTGTGTCTGTATGTGTTTGTTTGTAAAAAAAAAAAATTCTTGATGTTTTTTTTTTTTTAAGTTTTTATAATTTTGGTTTTACAACATAAAGTTAAACTAAATGCAAATGAAAAACATTTCATTACATGTCAAGTAACGTCAAAATAAATGAATAAAATAAATATGTAAATGAAAAAATCCCCATGTACACCCACTGTATTTTTAGGCTGGTGTTAAATGTATGAAAAATAATCTGATCTGATCATGTGATCTCATTTGAGTGTTGGGATAGAACATGGATGTGCCAGTAAACAGTTCTCAGTGCTCTTAAGATAATCAGGATGTAAAATATGCACTTTTCACATTCTTTATAGTTTCTTACTATATATATATATATATATATATATATATATATATATATATATATATATATATATATATATATACACATTAAATAATATCTGAATTATTCAAATGCATACCTCAAATGAAGTGAAATATGTTTGTTAATGCCAAAAGCAATTATTCCTAAATGAAGAAACTCCATGGACACCTGGAGTGCTGTATGTGCTGTAACCTTGTCTGTCATCTTTAGGTTTGTGTAAGGTACCTGTTCTGTGCAGTGCTGTGGGTTGCTGGGAACAGAAGCCACAGGTTTCGCTCTGATGGGTGGTCTCCTGTTTTCGGGACCGGCTGCGAGGCTGCTGTAGGCCGGAGGTCCCAAACATGTCTGTCTCTGCAGAAGCTGGAGGATTCTCTGAATGTCTGACGTCATCTGAGACTCTAGCCTGGTGAGACAGGAACCAGAGCGCCGTGAGAAAACTCTCCTACAGCATACTTCTGTGTGACTGAATGAAAATCATTCATGCATTTTTTTTCAGAATGGATGCATTAAATTGATCAAAAATGACTTTTTTTTTTTTAAATAAATGCTGTTCTTTTGAACTTTCTATTCACAATGTTTCTAGCAGCAAATCAGCATATTAAAATGATTTATGAAGATCATGTGACAATGAAGACTGAAATTATGATGCTGAAAATGCAGCTTTGATCGCAGAAATAAATTACAGTAAAATATATATTAACATTAAAAACAGTTATTTTAATTTGTAATAATATTTGATAATATTACTGTTTTTATTTTATTTTTCAATTAAAAAAATGCAGCCTTGGTGAGCAGAAGAAACTTTTTTCAAAACATTTAAAAATTCTTGAAGGCTGCAAATTAATTCTTGCAAAATGCTACTTTTAAAGTACTTCACAAATAATAATTGCAGTACATGTCTTTAATTGGGAAAGGTCTTTATTTAGCAATTCAATGAATGGATGCCTTAATGCCGTATATTTGACAATGTCCACAGTTGATGTGTGTTGACTGTTGTTGTACAGCAGGGGGAGTCCTTGCACTGATCTGACATCTGAATACTTATTCCTTGTTCATCGCTTTACCTGCTAAGAAAGGGATGACCGCAATACAAGACCATTTCTGCTCTGGTGAGGCTTCAAGAATAAATACTCGATAGAAACCATGAACATTTCAGGAGCAGCCACTTTCATTAACAATCCTAAGAAACTGACACATGAAGTTTTTCCATCCAGTGTGCGGAGGGAGTATGATCTCTAGTTCAGCGGTGAGATCATAAGAAGTGTTTAATCTGTGTGAAAAACACACCTAGTCATTAAAACAGAGAGTCATTAACTGCAGTTCTCCGAAAACAAAGGAATAAGACGATCCCTTCTTTCTTGGAGTCTTCAGGCTGGCAGTGCTCCCTCTGTATCTCATGCTCACGCAGTCCAAAAACACTCCGACTCAAAATGATTTCCTGAGCTTTTACGAATTGAACTGAAGCTGTAATCTTTTGTGCAGAAATACACAGCATGGATTAAATGTAGGAGACACAGACTGATTCTATTCCAAGTTCATGACTATACATATATATATATATCAAAATGATATTAGGGCTGCACAATTGACAAAAATCATAATTGTCGATTATTCCCTTTGAAACTGTAACTGCGATTATTAATTAAGATTATCACAATTTACACTGAATGATGTTTACACTATTGTTTGAAGCAACTGCATGCTGCATTTTTCTATAAAAAGAAACAAGCTGAAATCACTCTAACTGAAAAACTTGTATTGCTTCTCTATAGTATTAAGCCTTAAATGTCAACTATACATTGGATTGATTTATTTAAAAAAAAAAAATATGCATGGCATTATAATGTTATACTAAAACTATAATTAAAACAATGGAAAAACCCTTAAGATAATCTGAAGAAAGAAAAAAAAGGGTACATAACATACACAGTTTCACAGTAGTTAGGGTTAGGGTTAGCGGAGCTATAATACTGATGTTTCATGTTGTTTCCATTAACATATCTTCACTTATGTGCTGATTTCCAACAAAAGACAGAAATCTGATGCAATTGTACTTACATGAATGGGGTCTTTTATCACAGGGACGGTTCCATGTTTAAATAGCGAACGATGTGTAAATCCAGCGTCGACTTGGGTCTTGTTTTATAAAACATTCATCACTCAAATGACCAGAACACACAAACACACTTGATAGACTCCGTTGCTGCCCCGGAAAAACAAACTGTATCCACTGTTCATGTAACGCTGGGTACTTGGGGAAGCCGAACACCGTACACTTTCCCTAACATCCAAAAATCCATTTATTTGGAGGCATTCTCAAACAAATCCTATGCAGCCATGCTTACGATTTTGAAGCACGTTGGTGTGCGTGGTCTCGCTCTCCTCTGGTCAATGCGTGTGCGGACGCACTTTTCCGGGAGAAATGCTCATATACGTCTACGTCATTAGATCCACGAATTAAAAAAAACCCCAGCCGAAACTTGTACCAACCCGGAAATAAGATTTTCGGCACAGAATGTCATTCTTCTAAATTATTTTTTTAAACCTTGGCTATGTTTAGCATGTCAATCCATCTCTTTAACACTGTGAACAACTCTGAATACACAAAACACCATTGTACCCCCTCTTTAAGCATGCAGAATAATTTAAAGGGGTCGTGTGATGTCGCTAAAAAGAGCATTGTTTTTGTGCATTTGGTTTAATGGAATGTGTTTATACGGTTTATAAGGTTAAAAAAACATTCTTTTCCACACAATGCACATTGTTGTTTCTCCTCTATGCCTCTATCATTTTTTTCATGAACATTTGGACGCCGTTTTGTGAATCTTCCCACATAGTGACGTAGAGATGTGGGGGGCATGTAAGAACAAGCTGTTTTAGGGGGGTGTGGACGAGCCTTAAACTTTATAAAGAATATCTCTTTGGATTGGAGACTTTTGTCTTTGCAACTTTACAGATCTTCTTTATGCACCAAGAGCTTGGAACACTCCAAAGAGAAAGGAAAACTTGAAATCGCATCATATGACCCCTTTAAGAAATCTGAAAACTTAGGAAATTCAATAAATTGGCATATACAGCTATGATTCGCGAACCCCAAACTGACTCAAATGATTCGCGGACCCGCTTTGAACTCCCGAAATGACTCAAATGATTCGCGAACCCACTACCACCTCCCGAACTGATTCAAATGATTTGCGATCCACAAACTGACTCAAATGATTCGCGATCCCGCTCCGAACTCCCGAACTGATTCAAATGATTCGCGATCCACAAACTGACTCAAATGATTCGCGATCCCGCTCCGAACTCCCGAACTGATTCAAATGATTCGCGATCTCGCTCCGAACTCCCGAACTGATTCAAATGATTCGCGATCCACAAACTGACTCAAATGATTCGCGATCCCGCTCCGAACTCCCGAACTGATTCAAATGATTCGCGATCCACAAACTGACTCAAATGATTCGCGATCCCGCTCCGAACTCCCGAACTGATTCAAATGATTCGCGATCTCGCTCCGAACTCCCGAACTGATTCAAATGATTCGCGATCCACAAACTGACTCAAATGATTCGCGAACCCGCTCCGAACTCCCGAACTGATTCAAATGATTCGCGATCTCGCTCCGAACTCCCGAACTGATTCAAATGATTCGCGATCCACAAACTGACTCAAATGATTCGCGAACCCGCTTTGAACTCCCGAACTGACTCAAATGATTCGCGATCCCGCTCCGAACTCCAGAACTGATTCAAATGATTCGCGATCCACAAACTGACTCAAATGATTCGCGAACCCGCTTTGAACTCCCGAACTGACTCAAATGATTCGCGATCCCGCTCCGAACTCCCGAACTGACTCAAATGATTCGCGAACCCGTATACTGTGCCACTGTTTAAATGTCTGTAGAGAAACAGAACTCTACTGTAATATTATTGTGCAGCCCTATATCATTGATTCTTGTTTCTGTAGATAGATAGATAGATAGATAGATAGACAGATGACCATCCATCCATCTATCCATCCGTCCGTCTATCTATCTATGTGTGTGTGTAATAATGACCTGTACTTGTGCTTGTCAGCTTGTCGTCTGATTCTGAAGATATACAATGTGGAGCTCAGCGGATGCAGGATTTTTGCTACTGGTGCATCTTTCTCTGTAAGCCAGTGTTATACTGTAGCTAAAAATACCACCTGCTGTGATTCTGCTCACCCTGCTGCTCCACTGTGTGTGTGTGTGTGTGTGTGTGTGTGCGGGCGTTAACTGCTGTTATCTAAATTTGTTTTGTCAGCTGAGGCTAATTTTCATGTGCATGTGAATGATAACCACAAGCAGTGTTTTGTTTAGTAATGTTTATTGCAGGCGTGCATGTGGTTAGTGTAATTTGTTGTAGTGTACGGATCCCCTGGACTCACAAAGCTCTCACAGATGGAGACAGTATTTCAGATGTTTCTTAAATATACTTATGTGACTGAAGGGACACTAATAATTTATTTAAATTAAATTAAATTAAATGTATGCATTTAGCAGACGCTTTTATCCAAAGTAACTTACAGTGCATTCAGGCTATCAATATTTACCTATCATGTGTTCCCGGGGAATCGAACCCCTAACCATACGCTTTATAGCAATAATATTTAATGATATTTAATGCTGCACAGCAATGCAACTTGAATTGAAAGTCATTTTAAATTTGTTTAAATAATTGTTTTATATATTTTATTAGTTTAATAAAATTGTTACATTTAATATTTTCAAATGCATAAAAATTTTATATAATTATCCTGTACTCTATTACATTATTTTAATGTATTTTTAAAATGATTACATTCATGTTGTAATGGTGAAGATATATGTACTTATTTCAAAAGACTTATTAATTAATAGTGCACATACACACTGTGCATGATACTCACTGTAATTCAATTTATAGTTTAATCAAAATTCTTAATGAACTTTCTTTTTCAGCTGATGCCACAGATTTCTGTTTGCTTTTCCTTGTCATTGATTTGCCTCAGTCCTGGTATGCAATGGCCACTTTTCCAGCCATTCACTTCACATTTTAAAGAAAATCAAACATAAACATAAACATTAATATAGAACGTGCAATCCCAAGTTTGTTTGGAATGATTTTCAGTTCAGTATGGCTCTACCAGAGCTGTTTCCTAATGAAGCCTGATCTGGGTTTTACCTGCTCAGGTGTTCCTGCAGTTGGTCTAGTCTCTGCTCCACTTCTCCATACGTGACGTCACAGTCCAGATCATCATCTTCAGCTGCGTGCTGCTCCTGCGCAGCCGTGTCCATGTCTGCTTTCACACTGTCAGCTAACCATCCATCAGTCTGGATATCTAAAACAGCTATTAAATACAAACACGCATTTGTGTTCACATCCAAGTGTTGGAACATAATACTTCACTTGTCATTATTTCATTTTCACTTTTTTTGTATATTTGATGCATCAGGCTTTTATGCAGAAAAGCCTTATAAAGTCATTAAATGTATATAAAATTATATAATTAATTCACTCTATATCTCCAATGATGCCTTGGTAAGATGACATTTTATTGCGTTTAGTTTTAATTTCAAAACAATGCAATGCAAAACAATGATTGACATATGAACAAATAAATCTTCAAGCACTTGACGATCATATCAGGTGACAGAAGATGTGTAAAAAAAAGAAAAGAAAGGCTTTTGTAGTAGTAGTCAGTTTTAGTAACGCGTTACTGTAACGCAGTTACTTTTGACAGTAACTAATAATGTAACGCATTACTTTTAAAATAAATTAACTCTGTTACCGTTACCATATGGTGCATTGTCTGTAAACACGAAGACGCACTGTGGGCGTGTTTCTGTTTATTCCAGTATGCGCGGCAGTCATAGTGAGTCAAGGCAAGAGCAACACGAGTTTCTCAAAGTGGAAATATGCTCATTATTTCACTTTAGTTGAGCATAAAGACAAAAACCTTTTAGTCAAATGTAAGATGTGTCTTTCTGGTTCGAATGTTCAATCCTATCCAACGAATTTCCAATCCGTGCACTCAGATTTTGTAAACCGTATCCTCGGATTTTGAATCCGTACACACGAATTCATAATTTGCAAAACGTTCCCTCGGATTTGTAAACTGTACTCACAGATTCATGCAGCAAGCTCCTACGTGTTAACATACAGTTTTAATGAATATTATTATGTGGAATGGGTCTACAGCAAAGTGTCTTATAATTAATCGTTGTCAAAAATAGCAGTTTTTTGGTGCTGAGTTTCTCGAAATTGATTCTGAATAATTCAGATTGCTTTCATTTATTTATTTCAAAATGTTCTGTGTTATGTTGTCCATTGTTGATAGATTTTAAGCTGTGAAAGGAACATTTTTAAGGGCTCAACACAACAGCTTTTATGATGCAGAAGCCACTTTAGTTTTTGATTCTGAATATATTATTCAGGTGTTTCGTTATTTATTTCAGAAATCCTTGTGATACACAATATTCAATTTGTGCTGGTCTGACTTAATCAAAATAGTGTTTAAAAATTACTTTCTGTTTTACTTTGTGTTTGTATAGACCATAACGCATAAAAGAGCATTAATGGGAACATTAAAGAAAGTTCTTTAAAAAAGTAACTAAAAAGTTACTTTTAACAGTAATGCATTACTAATTGAGTTAATTGAGTAGTAATTGAATTACTTTTTGAATGAAGTAAAATAGTAACTGTAACTAGTTACTATTTCTTAGTAACTAGCACAGCATTGGTAGTAGTGTAGTAGATTGTGTGCAGTTTTGATCATTTATAGGTCTCAGAAATTTGGTATCAGATATGATTCATAGGCTTTATTGAGCCAAAGTGTAGGTTAGTCTGTTTATCTTAGTGATTATAGTATTGCATTTCTTAATTTCAGTTAGCATTGATTCTCTCTGTTGTTTGAGATCCACAGAACGCACCTGTGGCCCATAGGAAAACCGAGAAATTGTTGGTGTCTCAGATGCGTGTAAAGGGCCACTGTCTCTGTGTTAGCACTTGTATTGGTGTTATATTGCTGTGACTTTCCTATCAGCGAGACTCAAGACTGATAGAAACACTAAAGCCAATGGTTATCTCTCAGACACACCTGCTCCTACCAGAGCCAGGACTGAAGCACACGCTGATCACAGCGGCTCCGGCCAATTTCTGTCTGATCAGAGGCTGTGGAGGAACCAGAGATGAGCAGTGTTGTGAAATTAGATTCCTCCGGTACCGATTCACCTTCATGGATGGTCGGAGATGGATGAGATGCCTGACGAGACCAGAGCAGAGCGATGGGAAAGGCTTTTCTTTAAAAGCACCATGAAAAGTGCAGATGGAAATGGAAGGTTGGGGCATTTTTAAAGCCTTGAAGCTACGTAGGATCAATTGTTTTGGTTTACCATCCTAGAAGAGACCTTTTAAATGTGTATAAATCTGCTAAAACTTATTTTAAAATGCATAATAGCATATAGATAAGCTTAAAATGTTAGAAAGCACCACAGCATTTGTAATCTACAAAAAGCAGCCTTCCTTACAGTTGCGTCCACACCAGTGTTATTTTATAATTGAGATACTATTATATACACTGAACAAAATTATAAATGCAAAACTTTTGTTTTTGCCCCTATTTTTCATGAGCTGAACTCAAAGATTTAAGACTTTATCTATGTACACAAAAGGCCTATTTCTCTCAAATATTGTTCACAAATCTGTCTAAATCTGTGTTAGTGAGCACTTCTCCTTTGCTGAGATAATCCATCCACCTCACAGGTGTGATATTTCAAGACAGCTTGATTACAGTTTTACTGTATTGGGGGGGTCTGAAAACCAGTCAGTGTGTGGTCTGACATCTGGTGAGTATGCTGGCCATGCAAGAACTGGGATGTTTTCAGCTTCCAGGAACTGTGTACAGATCCTTGCAGCATAAGGCCATGCATTATCATGCTGAACATGAGGTGATGGTCATGGATGAAGGGCACAACAATGGGCCTCAGGATCTCATCACGGTATCTCTGTGCATATCTCTGTGCATTCAAAATGCTATCAACAAAATGCACCTGTGTTCGTTTTTTTTTCGGACTATAAGTCGCACCTGAGTATAAGGCCGGTGACACACTGGATGCGTGGCGCAAGCGTCTCAGCCGCGTGGCGTGTCGGTTTTTAATTCGGCTCCCATGTTAACAGGTTAGAGCTTACAGACCGCCTGCGTGAGACGCGCGGCAAACGCTTGCTTGCTAGAAATAGAACCGACGCCTATTTTTACCGCGACACGCGCGCGTGTTGGAAGCTTTTCCAGGCAAAATATAATAGGAAAATGTGTTTAAATGTAATTTTGTACACAAATACATATGAATTCCTGATATTTTGATATTTGAAAGTCTATAGGTTGACATAAATTCAGATATAAATGTAATAAAAAAATAATAATAATAATTATCGATTTTCAAATATTGCACCTGTCAAACATAATCTATTTCGCCGTCAATACTTTTGATGGTGTCCTTTATCAGTAGGCGTAGGTGTAGGTGTGTAGAAAAAAGTATATATTGTTGCAATGAACACATGAGCCTGGTCTGTCAACGGTCTTCCTCTACAGCAGCAGCGCGCCAGCTCACGCCACGCAGCCAGTGTGTCACCGGCCTAAGTCGCATCAGTCCAAAAATACGTCATGATGAGGAAAAAAACATATATAAGTCACACCGGACTAAAAGTCACATTTATTTAGAAACAAGCACCAAGAGAAAACATTACCGTCTCCAGCCACGAGAGGGCGCTCTATGTTTTCAGCAGTATAGAGCGCCCTCTCGTGGCTGAAAACGGTAATGTTTTCTCTTGGTTCATGTCTCTTAGTTCATTTCTCTTGGTTCATGTCAAATTAATTTTGATAAGTCGCACCTGACTATAAGTCGCAGGACCAGCCAAACTATGAAAAAAAGTGCGACTTATAGTCCGGAAAATAAGGTAGATAATCATGTATTATGTGTATTCCATGAATAGATTTGAAAGGAACATTGTCTGCAGAAAGAGCTTGATTTGCTTTATCCACGACTGGCAATTTTACCAACATTTAACACAATAAAGCTGACAAGGCTGGCAGTGGTAGTTTTAACACACTAAAGCTGTATAATATATATTTATTATATATTTACTGTATTAAATGGCTACTGTATTTAAAAAATATTAATAATTCTCTCATTTACTTTTTTTATTTATAAACTCTTCATTTTCTTCTGTAAATGAATCTTTTACTAATAAATTTTTTAATAAACTGAAACAGTTATTTTTGTGGCATATGTATATATATATTTTACAAAAGGCAATTATTTTAATCCCTCTTTTGTAATTTGTATTACTTTTTATGCTTTTTGCTGATATTGTGCAAACTGTGAGCACAACTGTAAATGGCTTTTATTAACATGGCACATTGGTACTGTAGTAATATTAGCAATAGGTTGATACTTTATGTAAACACCAGGTTAAAAATAATATGAAGGGACAGTTTGTGGCAGTATTTTAAAAAGTAATAATAAAAAAAGCAACTTTAATGATCCCTCTTTTGTAATGTTATTATTATTATTATTATTATTATTTCTATGCTTTTTAAAATGTATGATTAAAAATGGTTCATATTTTGCTGATTTTACAAGGTGTGTATAAACTTATGAGCACAACTGTAATTGCCTCTTATATTTCCAGGAACAGCTTTTTAATTTGATGCCTCCACATTATGAAAAAATGTGTCTTTTCCTGACACAAAGCAATCATATGACTTTATGAAAACATTCCAGATATAGCATATTATTGGTATAGATCACTCCTAAATATTTTTTATTTATTTTTGTCCTTTTTGACACTTTGACAGTCTCGTTCCTCATTATGGAAAAGAGCATCCCGAGTTCTGGAGGGCATGAAGGGAAATTTGCATGAACTATTCCTTTAATATTTCAAAGACATGACAATCACGTTGAGTTGAGTGTGTTTGTGCACGTGGAGGTCATTTTGCATTGGTTTGCTTGGCTGTATAGCACAGGAGGGAACACTTTGTGCTCATTCAGGAGAGTTAGGGAAGAGCTGCTGCCCAGAGGATTTTCCAAAATCCTGTAAAACAGGCCACACTGAGCCGTAAGCTTCTACTTCTCTCTCTCTCTCTCGCTCATCATGCTGCTTCAGCCTGGATTTAGGAACAGACCGATTCGATCAATACTTGTTTAAGAGTCTGCACTCTGCTTATACCCTGTCAAGCATTGTTTCAAAGACTAACTGAAAAGTTTAGGACGAATGTAGAATGGTTTGTTTGTTTTGAAGTCATCTATCAAGATGAAAGCACAAAATAGAAGTCTTTTAAAATATTTGAAGGTCGAATCACTTTTATTTTTTATTTTTTTACATAATACTATTGTATTTGTCCGAGATTGTTCTTGAGGGATTACGATAAGTACATTTATCAAGGGCATCTCTAGACACACATGACATCAAAAACAGACAAGTGAAAATAATTCATAATTTCCAGGTAAAATAAAAGATCAATTAAAACGTTAAAATCGACGATAGAAAATATCCAGTTAGATTAAAAAATAATAATAAATAAATAAACATCGCCATTAAGGAAAAAAAGAATATTAATTATTAATATTATTATTAATTAAAAACTATAACCCGGCACATTGGTACAGTATTAGCTATAAGTTGGCTATTAAATATGCCATGAAGTATATATGTGCTGTCAATTAATTAAAAAATATTAACTAGTTAATCGCACATTTTTCTGAAATTAATCGTGATTAGTCACACCTAACATTAAAGTTTTTAAATATACTTTTAATTTGCAATAATTTCACATTCAATCTTCAGTTAATGTAGAAACAACATAAAGACAGTATATTTTTTTATATTTGTTTAATGACATCTCTTTTTTATGACTGAAGGCCAGTATTTCTGATATAAATACTACTGATGTAATTGTTTTTTCTTCTTCTTCTAATATTTCACCACTGACTGTAGCCACTCAATATTACAGTATAATTGAGAGCTATAAATTTGAACATTTATTAAAATTATTAAAAATAACAACTAATTGAAATGAACTTGGAACAATAAATTTAATATTTTACTTAAATATTACAAAAATAAAAATTATATAAAAATGTAAAATGCATAATTTCAGTTAGATTGAAAAAAAAACTTTTGGCTTCTCTCCTGATTCCACCGATGGGCGCATCGAGCAAAAATTACTAATGCACGTTTAGTGCAAAATGTTAAAAATAATGTTTTTAAACCAGTTTTACTTCAGTTGCTTAAACAATTAGACACAAAACAGCATCATGTACTGTATGCAGAGTTTAATACGAAGGGCCACAACCAAATCACACAGAGCAAAAAGCCAACCATAAAGACTCAGGATATGTTTTTTTTTTTTCAAAGTTGAACGTGCATTAATTTTACATGGCTTTCTAAACAAATGCCAGATGCTAGTGCAACGGTGATAGATGTCCCTATAGAAAATGCATGAAATATGTGTTTAGTCTGAATGGCTTGGTAAGCAAGATCTCCTCATTGTTGTTCTCTCTTTTCTGCCAATTAATCAACAATGCAGCAGCGTCGCATCTAGTGGCTTCAACTGCATATTCTAACAAAAACATAATAATGCAATTTGACTTACAGTCATCACATCTTGTGCAACACTGATAAGGCTGCCTCCTTAACACACACCTAAAATTCAAATGCAATGTTTTTGCATTCAAACATGGTTTTTAATTTAAATTCGACGAATATTCAAAATGAAAATTGTTTTTTAACAGCCCTAATTTGTGTGTGCAGTTAAAGAGCATGTGCTTTGAGCAAAATATAATGGCTTTTCCTGACATATGGCCTGACAACATCTCATCTGACTGCAGTTCACTGTTGTTTCTTCTGAAGCTCCCTGTCACTTGGATCTCTTCTGTGCTCCTTTAACTAACGCCTGGCACTGAGGTGAAGAAGTGCACATCTGAAAAGTCTCACGTTTGATGTGGTCGCAGAGATGTTCGGTCTAAATAAACGCCATTGTTGTCAGGAAAACCAAACATAGCTGCGCCTCCCCTAACCGATCTTTCCAATCTTTTCAACGAGTCTCTGCAACAGATACACAAATCAGTCTCAGTGACTCATTAGTCACAAGCCATGTTTGTGAATGGAAGATGTTTGTGATAGTTGAGGGAACTTCTTCTGTTTGACTGAAGTGGTTGAAAAGTCAGACTCGATGAGATCGACTGAAACCTTTATTAAGCAAAATGGGCTTTTGGGAACAGACAGGAGACCACATAATGAACACAGTGTTCCTATAGACTGTTTTTGACTGACTTTGACTCCAATTCCCAGCCATGTGCATCTGGCCAAATTGGACTTATTTTAGAAAGAAACAGAATGCACTTTATTTGAGCGATTTTAGACTGTGTGCATTTGTCAGCATTATGCCACAGAAACCAACAACAAGGACAGAGTTAAGATGAACTAGCACTGGATCCTCACCATCATACGCAGTTTTTTCCATGTCTTCAGCAGGTGGACTGCAGGCCGGTGTGGAGGTGTAGCTCTGCACTAATGGATACTCTATCATTTCTGCTCCCAGAAGCCTTTGGTGTTCCTCTCTAGAGGTGTGACGGTCCTCTGAGCTTCTCTTCGAGCTGAGACGAGACTCTCTGTCTGTTTCCTTCAGGCTTCCTCCTACGGGACGATCAGAGGTACAAAACATGCTTGAGATCAGTTCTGGGACAGACTGCATGGTAAAACACAAAACAGTCTCCCAACACTTTTTTAATTAGAATGAGCTCCGGACATTTTTTTTTATGTAATAACGCAGTATTGTTATACATTACTTTTAAAAGTAACTTTCCCCAATACTGTGAATTTTCAAGATTCTTTGATGAATCGTGTTTAGTTAACAGTGTTTATTTGAAATAGAGACCTTTTTAACTTTATAAATGTCATTACTGTTCAACACTGTTGGGAACGTTACTTTAAAAAAGTAATTAGTTATAGTTACTCACTACTTGTTCCAAAAAGTAACTGAGTTAGTAACTGAATTACTCTATAATAAAAGTAACTCGTTACCAGGGAACGTAACTATTTGCGTTACTGTTATATATATATAAAAAAAATAAAAAAAAGTTGCTATATGTAAAAGAATTCTTCAAAGAAATATTGATAACTTTCAATCTTTATTGCACATCAACAGACAGCAAGAGTTTTATTTTCCAAGTATTATCTTTGTAAGAAAAGTGTTTTGGGTCACTAGCTTTGTAGATGCGTGTCACACATTACATGTACACATTACATGCACGTTCTTGCATTTAACCACAATGAATTTGAAGTAGTGCTTATATCTCCACCTTGAAAATGGCAGCTTTTCATCGGATTGCTCCTGACTCGCCATCTCTGCTGCGAATCTTGCTTGCGCGTGTGTGTGTTTGACGCCGCTGGCGTAAAAACAATGGCTCTGATTGGCTACCATGAAACACATGACTCTGCCTTAGCCAATCATAATTGCTTATCTCGTTATTAACCCGCCTCCTCACTCGCTGTGTGAGCCAGGGGTGCGTTCGGATTACATAGTTTATTAAATCATTGCAAAGTAACGCATCGCATTTAACGTCCAGTAATGTTAACGGCGTTATAACGGCGGGGAAAGCAATTAGTTAGATTGCCCCGTTACAAAAAAAATAATGTTGTTACATAACGCCGTTCTTTAAAACTGCGTTATTCCAAACACTGCTGTTCAATACTTTTGATCAATTCAGTGTCCTTGATGAATAAAAGCCTTACTTACTTCAGAATATATATATATATATATATATATATATATATATATATATATATATATATATATATATATATATATAAATATATTAGTTGAATAGTTTGTTTGAATAAGCAATCCTTCAGCAATCTTTTTTTTTACAGCCATAGTCATAATGAACATCTATATCTAGTGAGCTCTTAAAACACTGTGAGGAGTTTTTAAAATGCTTTACGTGGAAAAACACTAAGCATGGCTTAAAGGCACAACTACAACGACCGAGAAAAGCAAATTTATGGTCATAAAAATAATCCACTTTTTTATTCCAAGGAGAAAGACAATAAATTTGATGTGAAGCATTTTTGACCTCACAGACGTCGATTATAAGCAAACAGCTTAACGCTGCTTAATGTACTGAGACAGTGACTGGAAACACCGTTTGGTTTTTATACCTCACTGATCATAAAAACTTTCTCTGAGCCCTAAATATCTTAGTCTTGATTTATAATCAAGGTTTAAAGTCTCTCTCTCTCTCTCTCTCTCTCTCTCTCGCTACTTTTTAAATCTGGACAGGGCTTGCTTATTTGTTTTTAAAATAAAAAAGGTATTTTTTGGCAAATATAAAAGACTTTTCACACCAGAAGTGAAATGAATACGCCTCAGGCTGAAGGGAAAGTAAATTTACGTCAGTACAGTACAATGCAGAAGAATTTCAACAAACCTCAGCAATAAAAAAGACACACAAATATTTGTCTTGAATAATTTTTGCTCATTAGTATGGTTGAACTGGACCATTGAAGGTCAAAAGCAAAGACACTGTTTTAGAGAATGGGATTAAATACATAATATTTATGTTGTTTAACATTTAATTGTTGTAGAATTGCGTAATTTTTTTTGTGTGCATGAGATTAATTCATGCATATTCATATTTATTTTAGAAGTACAGTAACATTTTTCTCTCAACATGGAGATTGGAGAGCTGTCAATCAATAAATTGGAAAAAAATAGTACTTACATTTCTTCAAACTTTACATTGTGGTGTATTTTGTAATGAGTGTTATCTACTAATTGGAACAGAAACTAGAAATTGTAACCATTTGACCCTCAAGTTTCTGCAAAAATGTCATGATGTAATATACTATAATTAATAAATGGATCATATTCACCTTTGGATGGTTTACGCTTAAAGGAGATCTTCCTTTGGCTCTTGGTCTCCTCTCCGTCTGAATCACTGGCTGGTGAATATGTGGCCTGAGCAGAAGATCCCAACAACCGCACGCATTCATTTAATCTATTCTTTATGCATATTTTCTAACTGTTGATGGGAAGTACCTTTGAATTCTCGTCCCGTAGGTTAAAGGTCAGCTCCAGATTGGTGAGGAAATAGTCTGCAAACTCTGGATACATGTCCAAAACCACCAGGAGCTCCTCTCTCTGGATGGTGTGCAGGTCGCAGTAGCTGAGCGCTCGCACATCTGCGTTCGACTTCCCAGGCTTCGCGTACAGATGGATCATCTCGCCAAATATGTCATTCTTACCTGGAGAACACATTCAGACACATTCAGGTTTGGCATATCATGTTTACAGATGCATATGTTTGGACATATCATTGATCATTTGCACAACTGCTGTGTCACAGAAGCCGCATCACACTGTGCTCCTCAGAGGTCGCTCTGTATTGCATATGATAGCATGCGTCTGCATACGTCTGCATGAGATTTCAGATGATGGCTGTGTCTCTAAGCTTGTCTGTGCAAGCGGGGTCAGTTTAGGTCGTGCACGCTGGATTATCATCGCTCGCTGTCTCTGCAGAGATTATGAATCAGATGATGTCAGCCACAGTATATGCTCTCTTCTCAACCTCTCATTGAATAACAACTAGTTGTTCTCTTGCATTTCTTTAAAGGATGCATTGTCAGGGTTTCTGCTGGACAAAAGATCTTAAAACATCTTTATTCACCCTTTCATAAAATAAGGCCTTAAAAAGATTCTTGAATCTGAGCAGAAAGTCTTGCATTCATAAAGTCATGACATTAAATGTTGCATGCACCAAAAAAATACAAAATAAAATAAAAAAGGTTTCATTTACTGTAGTTGATCTGATTGTACTACAATTCAAACTGAGATAAAAATGAATAAAAAGTATATCGACATATATAAATATAAACTACATATATATATATGTATATGTGTGTGTGTGCCTCAACCTTCACTATTTCTTTCAGTAAATGCAAAAATTATTTTTTTTTATTTGACATTTTTTTAACTTCAGCAATAACTTCACCAAAATAGTGCATCAAAGTTCAGTCAAGTTAAAAAGTTATCTCAAAATCAGTGGGTTCTGAGCTGGGACGTTTTCCGGCTAAATGTCAGGCCCTCGGAGCGATCCTGCTTTAAATAAGAGCGACGCGACCGAGCTGCAGGTGACATTCAACTCAATCGGCTAAAACGCATGACACAGCTGTTCATGAGGGATCTGACACCTCTCTATAGCTCACCGTGAAGAAGCAGACACAAAGCATTGTGGGGAGACGAGAGAGGAGTAGCACTTTCTCCCTTTAATGGATCCCAAGAACATTATTAAACGATCATTCAAGGTTCAACGCGAGTTCAACAGCATTTCAGCACAGTCACTTCGTGAGGTTTGAGACCTTTTTCCCCCTGGCCGTCTGCGCTGTTCTTTGTTTTGACCCTGTTATGTCACCGGATCAGCCAGCAGATATTCATCTGATGAGAAAACAGTGCTTTTAAACGGCGCTGGAGCTCAGAAACACCTGACAGACACACGCTGCTCTCTGTCATCAGTGCTGGCTAATTACTGTTGCCATTAACTGCTCAAGTTAAGCTCGTACGGCTGCTGTTTAACACACACAAACAAACCACTGGAAGATTGTATTGGGAATAACACACTACGTACTCTGCAGACTATCTGTGTGCAGTGATTGGGAGAAATCATAACGCTCATACCGCGGCTGAAGTCCTCTACATGATCTAAAGCTGCCTTTAGCCCACCATTTATGATATTACTGTGATATTTGATTGATTTTCATCTTTTCCCATTTAAGCAGATGGAAATATGACTGAAAAAGCCACCGAGGTCATTCCCAAGATTTGCACAGAGTGACCTGAATTGCTTTAAGGTATTTTGCTACTACTACTAATACCCTATCCCACAATGCAATGCTTATGACTTAACCTTACATTTTCATTAGCTGTGATTTTAACATTTCTATTTTGATGCATTATTTTATTTGACTGGCAAAAGTTTACATTTCTAAATTGAATCATTTTACACAGTGCTATGTTTATGATGTAGTAAATAGTGATAGACTGATTAATGCATGATTTCTGATTTCAAATATTTTATTGTGTATAACATGTACAAATAATGTAAATTAAATTTATGTACACTGCTGTTCAAAGGTTTGTGGTCAGTATGATTTTTTAAAAAATGTTTATGTTACTGTTAGGGGTCGGGTACTGAAAAGAACCACCCCTTCTGCCACCCCTAAATAAATTTTGCTGTTTTATATAAATGCATTCATTTAAATTATAACATATATATATATATATATATATATATATATATATATATATATATATATATATATATATATATATATATATATATATATATATATGAAACAAATACAAAATGATATTTTACTTAAAGAAAGAAATTGATAAAAAAACAAAACGACAAAAATGCAACAAAACCACTACAACTTTAAAAGTAAAATGGAAATGGAAAATTATAACTAAAACTTGTATTATATAAATATATATATTTACAAAATAACTTTTAATTTTTGTGTACAAAATTTACTGACCCCAAACCTTTGAGTGGTTATGTAAATTTGTGTATTTGATTTGTTTTATTTAAATTGTATAATCCTGTACTGCATATATTAGCCAAAATCTAATTATCAGTATTAGCATCTGCCATTTAAAAACCCATATGGTCGACCACTGCTAGTAATCTAGTATCCAGTCCATTCAGATCTGCCACAATCTACAGTGTTTTTTCTTGTTCTTTCATATTCTCTAATGCTCAGATGAAATCTATAGACGTGTGGCTATAAAAAGCCCAGTCCAGCTTTGAGCCTGTGCAGTGAGTGCTTTGAAGATGCCAAACACATCCAGCAGGAGCCACTTAAAAGAAATGTCAGAAACCCCTTCTTGTCAGACACGGGTTCGAGACACAATGCAGAAACCCCGGCTTATTTGTAGAAGAGAGAACAGTAATGGTTGCAGGAGGCAGGCTCGCGTTTCTAACCGCTGCATCGGTAAACAACATGTCGAGGCAGAAAGTCCTCCACAGGACACAGCTGTGACGTGCTAATGTCTGCAGGACGCTTTCAGAAAACAGTCTTTTACTAAAACATCCAGCAAACATCCATCTCAAGATACACCGAGCACGATGAGAGATAACGAGACAATGAAAGAAATTATGCATGCTTTTAAAAATAGTCTACCTTTGATTAAAAAAGTCATTTATAAGAGAAAAATGGACCCCTTAATTTAATATCTATGGCAGGAATATTCATTTGAAGGATTCTGGAAAGGCTAGCAATAGCAAGCTAGCTTTGAAAGCATAAGATCTCACCCCTCCTGCAAATCACTCTCCAAAGCCACGCCCCCTAAACACACAACCACGCACATAGCCCTTTGCTCTTGCACAGTAAACATACTATATACAAATATTATTATTTTTTTTTTTTTTGAATTTTTTTTTCTTTCATATGTGCTTATATGGGCTCCTTATATCATTTGGTACTTTGGTGTCCTTTTGGAGTTTCTAAATGTCCTTTTTATGGAAAGACATCTACACTTATCTTTAAAAAAGCTTGCAGAAAATACAGATTTTTGAGAATCACTCTTCAATCCTTTGGTTTACTTATTAATAGCGACAAAATACTATATGACGTCTTGCATTCTTAGTCATGGATTATGGATTTGATATAATGTCATTTTCCTTGTGCTTCTTTTAAAACAAGCTCATGTTCTCTTACCCAGAATGGCCACCACTATGTCGTCCTTGAGGATCTCGATGGATCCTCCAGACAGGAAGTAGAGCGCGGTGAGGACGTCCCCGCAGTGCATGAGTGTATCTCCAGGAGGAACATGGGTGGTTTTGAAGCGCATGGCGAGAGCGCGCAGACATCCTTGAGTTGCACCTCTGAAAGCTTTACACCCCTGAAGGAGACTGTGGTTCAGATGGAGACAGATATCTGCCTGTAAACACTCAGGAAAGCCTTTTAGGACCTGCAGAGAGAGATGCCAGAGTGAGGTGACACTCTCTCAGCTCCATCACTGAAGATTACAGCAAGTGCCTTCATTAGTGCACACATCATCTACAATTACACTCTTTGTTGTTCTGTAATGTTATGGGCTCCGTTCCAAACCACAGAGCGATGCCTTACTGTTCAGCATGTGAAACTAAAAATAAATAGAACATTAAAAAACTTGAATAATAATAATTATAATAAAATAGCACTGACCAATTTTCATTTTAACAAGATTGTCTTGTGATCGGTAAATTTATTTATTTTTTAAGGAACTTTCTTCTGCTCAACAAGGCTGCATTTATTTGATTAAAAAATATGGTAAAAAATATCTTTCTATTGTAGTATATTAAAAAATGTAATATATTCTTGTCACATGATTTTCAGAAATCATTCTAATATGCTGATTTGCTGCTCAAAAAATATTTCTGATTATTATCAATGATGAAAACAATAATTTTTTTGTGAAAAGAGGATTCTTTTATGAATATAAATACTTTTTCACTCAGCTTTTTGCAGTGCATTATGGCCTTGACAACATGATGCTGCCTTAAAATGTGGCCAAAAGAAGAAGCATCTGGCTTTTTTAACTGCCTTTATTTTTATGATGCTTTAAAAGCGACAATTCACTCGGTTTTGGAACAGAGTCCTGTTACTGAGAGTGCTTTTCCAAGGCTAATGAAATTAGTTTGCATTATGATGTTTCTGCCAATTTATTAATGCGGTTAAAGTGGCAAGAAAGAGAGTTTAAACTAGAAAGGCTAATGTTCCATGTGCCAATTACTGTGCTCGTGTTAGTGGCACAATCATCAGTTAAAAGGGATGAAATAATGGCTAACAGAGAAGATTCAGTTTCTTAGTAACAGCAGACTGGCTTTAACAAGAGCAATTTTTAATCTTTGAGTCTCATCTAAATCAGATTGGCTGCCATAGACCCACATCTAATCTGTGCTAATTCATGCTAGCTTGGTAATATAAAGCTGGACAATATACTGGACATTTGCAATATATTGACTTGATTGTGCTGGAAACACCTGGTTATAAGTATTAGGATATAAATGTGGTCTGGTCGTTATTTCATTATTTATTATTATTATTCATTTTAAATACTAATATATGCATCAAACATCATAAACAGGCTGAATAAAAAAAAAAAAATGTTTTAATATAAAATAAGTTATATTGCCCAACTCAAAAAATAAATAAATAAATAAATAAAAAATGACTTTTTATTTGGTAATTATTATTATTATTATTATTATTATTATTATTGTTGTTGTTGTTGTTGTTTCTTAAAGACAGTATCACAAAAATTAATTGTAAGATAAATATGTATTGTGATATGCATCAAATATCATCCAAAGGGATACTTCACCCAGCCCAAAAATGTTTATTTGTGAATTGTGATAATGTTAACACTTTTTTTATTAAATATCAATAAATGTTTGTAAAAAAAAAAAAAAAGAAAAGAAAAAAAGATTCTAATTCTAATTAAATTCTAATTAATTTATTTACTTATTTACTTATTTATTTCTTAAAATTGTATTATATTTTTTAAAGACAGTATAACAAGAATAAATCCAAAGATATGCATCAAATGGCTGTAAAAAAAAAAAAAAAAATATTATAAATTAAGTTATATTTCCCAGCCCAGCCATTATTTCTAGAAACAAGCATTTCCTGCTAGGAGACCTTGAAGGAGAGTGCTAAAGATGCACTGTAACTGTGTAACTGAGGTGAGCAGAGGGAAAGCTGATGTGTATGAGAGAGTGTCTAGAGCTGAGTCCTGACTGTAGATACACACCTCCTGCTCTTTCCAGGGCGACGGCGTCGTTCCATTTCATATGAGGCAGATATGGAGAGAAAAAGGTGTTGCTTTCAGTAAAAACACTCACATATTTACACTGATGTGATGACAAGTGCAGACAGCATTTCAGAGATCACTGAAAGGAATATTTCAGCCAGAAATGTGAATAAAAACTTTCATTTTGGTTATTTTCTGGGGGATGTAAAAGTATCATATTGCTTCAGAAGATTTGGAATACAGTGCATTAGTTGCATTCAATGTTTTTTTTTAGCATCATTAAGATACTATTACAGTTGTTAGTATTTTAAATTTTTAAAGACTGTGTATAGTTTTATTTAAATCAAAAGTAGGTTTTAGTTACACTAAATAAAAACAATTATTTTATTTTTTTCATTTTATTAAAGATAAAATGTATTTTATTCCAATTCTTTTGTGTTTTTTAATTTTATATTTTATTTTAGAGAATTTTTTAAATAATTATTTTAATAATTATAATAACCTTGGATGTATGAGATCATTTTATTGATAATCATTATTTTGTGGTGTTTTTTTTACAGATTAAATTTCTCTTGCATTCCACAGAAAAATAACAGCATGTGAGTTTACAACAACATTAGAGTAAGTAAATAATGGAAAGAAAGAAATATTGGTTGATTAATTAATTAATTGATTGATTGATTGATTGATTTTGGGTTGAATTATTCCAACAAACATAACTTAGAACAGGGATTCCCAAACTTTAATGTTAGCCAACCCCTAGAGATTTTTACTTGGTTGTCTAATGACATGCAAGTAAAAAAATACAATATTTTATCTTTTTTATTAAGATTTAACTTTTATTATAAGTGTTTTTATTTTTAAAAAAAATTATAATAATTGCATTTGCTCTTTAATTGGCTTTTTGATGAACCCCAGTTTGGAAAAGCTGGCTTAGCTTGATTTTGATTTATGATGTGGTGAACTGACTATGAATGCTATGCACTGCCTTAAAACATCATTGACCAACCCTATCTTAGCGAAGGATCAATTCAGATAACATAAAGATTTGAAAACACATGCAGCAATAATGGTTAAAACGGTAAAAACATGTCTAAAATGGTTGAATAACTAGAGCGGGATGCCTCGGACGCACCATGTTCAAGTCGATACCGTTGGTGTAGGTCCACGAGTGCTGGAAATACTCCTCCAGTCTCTGTCTGAGTGGGTTCGGGATCTGGTGGAAACGGATGAACTCTTTCACGCGGAGCATCTGCATGTGGTACCGCGCCGTTCCCGAATACAGCCGCTGGATGATGGCAGAAACGTTCCCAAAAATGCTGGCGTACATCAAAGCTGGAGAGGAAAGGACAGGGGCACACAGATGAAAGCTAATGCCAGGTACATTTTGTCTGTGGAGGCCAATTTAGATCAAATCAGCTCTGTTTGCTTTGTATATTATTATTAATATTATGCATGAGGTGATGCCTGTGATTTAACTGTGCTGTCTGCTGAGGGATGATGAGATATCTATCTGTCTGTCTGTCTGTCTAATTCAGGATTGACTAAGTATTTTTGTGTATTATGCATTTTTATTGACATTTATGCAATTAGAATGTAAATATTATTCAAAATTGACTTTTTTTAACTTAATTTTTCTAATTCAAAATATTGTGGAATATGCATTTTAAATTACAATTATGCATAAATAGCAGAAAATAAAAATGTACAGTATAGAGCACAAAATAATAAAATAGCCAATTCTGAATTAGATTCAAAATGGATGTTTATTTATGTATTTTGTAATTCAAAAGTTGCTGTTTTATTAAATATATTTGTGTGTTATATCTATTTTTTCAGCATTTAACAGTACGCTAGCTGGGTTAAAGACCGACAGACATGGATTAAAGATGATGTAATACTGTCTTTTAATGGAAAAGACAATACACATTGATTTTCAGCATTGTTTCTAAGCATTAGAATTAATCTGCTAGATGGAAACAGAGGTTAGTTATATCAGGATGATTAGTTTACACATGTCTGGGTCATTTCTGATTCATTGCAGTCATCTCAGGGCATGCATTTCAACTGAAATTACCTCTCAAATTCATAAAACTATTAATTATACCTGAGTTTTGCTAAAGTATACCACTATTCAAAAGTTTAGGAACGGTGATGTTTTCTCTAAAGAAGTCATCACCAAGGCTTCATTTATTTGATTAAAAATACAGTCAAAACAGTGATACTGTGAAATATTATTACAGTTTAAATATCATTGTAATATAATTTAAAATGTTATTTATTTCAGTGATGCAAATCTGAGTTTTCTGTTCAAGAAAGATTTATTATTGTTCTATGTCGAAAACAGCTGAAAAAGTGTGATGCCTTTTTCAGGATTCTTTGATAAATAGAATGTTCAGAATCTCAGAATGTTCGGAGTCTTTCCTGTCACTTTTGATCAAACTGCATCCTTGCTGAACACTAAACCAAACTTTTGGATGGTTGTGTGCATATATAACTTTTATTACGCAACATCATGCTTTTATTAGTGTATATATTGGCATTTTCATCCAAACAATACACTTTTGTCCTTATTTACTCACCATAATGTTGTTGTTTTTCCATGGAAACTTTCTCCTTTTGTGTTTCTCATGAAAAATAACAACATATTGGTTTGGGACATCATGCATGGGAATAATGGTGATGGAATTGTCAGTTTTGGAACGATCGATCCCTTTAAGCTAATTACGTAAATACAGAACATGTTTTTCAGACTTACATCCAATGAGCATGACGCAGATAGAGAAGATCTTCTCTGAGTTGGTGTTCGGAGACACGTTTCCGAAACCCACGCTGGTCAGCGAGCTGAACGTGAAGTACAGCGCGGTCACGTATTTATCCTTTATGGTTGGCCCAGAGCAGTGCTCAGTAGAGTTGCATCTCTTCCCGAGGGACACCTCAAGATTGTCGAGCCAGCCAATCTTATGCTCCAGGTAGGGTTTCTCCACGTTTCCAATGGCGTACCAGATGCAGGCCAGCCAATGGGCGATCAGAGCAAATATACACATGAGGAGCATGAGAACCGCTGCGCCGTATTCAGAGTAACGGTCTAGCTTCCTGGCAACACGAACCAGCCGAAGGAGCCTCGCCGTCTTCAACAGACCAATCAGAGTGGTCGTCTTGGGAAAGAGAGAAGATGCGCATTAGTTACATTGCAAACAATTTTGGTTTTACCGAGAAAAACTGGCTTAATACTCATTAGACTCATTTTGTTGCTTTCTCATAGACACCAAAACCTAGTGAACTGCATGTTAAGACCCAAAACAAAGGCCGTCCCAGAATTTAGGTGCATGCATAAAACCACCCAATACTCTAATGAGCACATAAAAACGCATAGTACACAATAATAAAAGTTCTTTTAAAATGTGATTAATATGTTTTTATCTGTATTTTCTGTCTGTATTGTCATTATTGTATGAAATATTTATCATTGAAGTTTCTATTTTGTTTGCAACAGAAAGATATTTCCTTTATTTTCTGTCTATCCTGCTTAGAAACCATCCCATAATACATTGCAGTCGGCTAAGAGGGAAAAATCCATCCATCGATATACTAATTTCATACAAAAAAAAAAAAAAAAAAACACTTTAAAAAAGTTTAATAAAACATTGACTTATATTAAATAGTTTGAGTACCATGCATTCATGCATTTAGCGCAATAAATTTTTTCTATGTAAAAAAAAAAAAAAAAAAAACGGGCTCTTTGGATAGATTTTTTTCATTTAGCTAATTTCATTCAATAATGAAAAAATATACAATATTAATATTAATTAAAAATATTACAAATATAAATGCATTATATAAATAAAAATGCATAGCACACAAAAATATTTAATTAAATAGTCAATTTTGAATTAAATTCCAAAATAATTTTTGGGTGGATTTTTTCTCTCAGCACATAGCAAAGCTTAATGGGATTTTTATTATTATTTTTTTTTTTCTTCAAGAAGGATAAATGCTTTAGAATTTGTGCAAAATACATATTTCTGTTGCAAATGAAAAATAAATTTCAATAATAAATATTCACACAATAAAGAAAATACTGATTAAAAGAGTTTAATCTAACTCAAAATTGACTATGTATTAAACATTTTTGTGTACTATGCATTTTCATTACATTTATACATTAGACAGAAATGTAAAAGTAAACAAAAATGCATGTTACAAACACCCCCCCCCCCAAAAAAAAACAAATAAATAAATTAAATTAAATAAAATCATTTTATGCTTATTAGCACATTCGATCATTAAATTAGTAACATGCTAAGTATCCCATGTACTTTCTGTCATTTATAAATAAGTGTAGTCAGCTTACTAGGGTTTGAAACACTGCCGTGGTCTTTTATAGCTTTAATTATCCACAGTTAACTGTAACAGAAGAGCTGAAACACACTGTATCCAAACATACCCAAAGCTCATACTGTATCTGTAATGTCTGTGCACGTCTACCTCGCCAATTAATATTTTGATAACCGTGTTTAATTTTAGCCCATTACACATTGCCTGTGCCCTGCTAACATTCATTTCACACCGCGAGGATAAAATAAACACCCGACATGAGAGATGCGGCTAATGAGTTTGTCTCCGTATCTCGTCCAGCTCTCGTGTTACAAAACTGAGGAGAAAAGAGATAAATCCTCATTTGCAGGTGAAGTCAGTACACTAGATGAAGACAAGGTCCCTGCGAGCCGACAGCGAGCACAGTCTCATCCGAAACGACTCCTTCAACATCTTCACTCGTCCCCTGGTGGGAGATCATTTGTTTAGCTGGCAATTATTCAGTGGCCTCACAAAGCGAGGTCAGGACCCGCGTCGGGTATTTTTAGAATATGTCTTAATAGATGCATCTGACAGCAATGTTTAGCATGCATACTAGCACTGACAGTGAGTTAGCGAGCTAGCATGTGGAGCGAAGCACGTGGGTTTTTTGTACTCTCACATTGAGAAGTGCGGACACAGGCCCTGCTGCATCTGTCATGAGTGGCCCATTAAAAACTCATTAGCAGATACTATTTGCAACGAATCACGCTTTTGAGTTATAGCTGGACATAACAATAGGATGGACGCTCAATTATACTGAAGGTTCATCAAGCCTGACCTCACATGACTGGCCTATACTTTAAATTCAGTGTTTAGCACTAGATACAGTAAGTTAAGTTTGAACACAAAATCTGATGTTGGTTGAGAAAGCTTAAGAACATTTTACTTAGTGAAGGTCAATAAAATTTTATTGTTAATGTAACGTGTTTTAGCATCTTGCTAACATGTTATGTCCAACACCGCGGATGGTAAATACTGTTTGACATTAAAAGTGTGAGACTATATAAGTGTTGATAAGTACAGATGTGTCATAAAAGCCTGTCCAGTATGATTCAAGGGCCTCGTTCGAACGGTGTTCATCGCCAGTGTGTTTGAGCCCTTCATCTGAACGCTGTAAATGAAATGCATCCTGTAGCCATCTGCCATCTGTCTGCCTAAGCTCATTCCCCTAGTAGTACACACACACACACATCACGTTCTGACCACTGACCACAGATCAAATCCATCTGTCTGACCACAGAGGCATCAGCTGAGTATAAAGCTCGCTCAGTGGTGCAGCATTTGTGTAATGCAGAATGTCAGATTCTTAATGAAGACAAAAGCCTTTTAGTTGCAGAATGAAAGGATGTATTATTAGATGGTGAGTGATGGTTTCTTGTCAGAGCACTATTCATGATGGGGAAATATAGCCCAAACTATATTTATTTTTGCCTTTTTATTATACTTGGTATATATGCATGAAGTTCGGGGTCAGTAAGATTTTTTTTTAATTTTTTTAAGATATTACTTTCATTTAGCAAGGATCAGAAATGTTTTTTGAGCAGCAAATCAGCAAATTTGAATGTTTTCTGAAGACTGAATACACTGAAGACTGGAGTAATGATGCTGAAAATTAAGTTTTGATCACAGGATTTTTTTTTTTTTTTACAAAATATTAACATAAAAAATTGACTTTAAATTGGTGAGCATAAGAGTCGTCCTTCAAAAAAAAAAAAAAAAAATATATATATATATATATATATATTGCTTACTGAACCCAATCTTTGTGGTCTGAATTGGTTCTGTCAGTTCTTTACAATATAAGGAACCACATCTTAACCAAACTGAAATTCATTTAAAATTCCAATTATTAAAAGTAAGAAATAAAAAACATGAGAAGAGCTGGTGAGTTTGGTTGCATTGTGTGATTCAGTTCTAATTCATTTCAGTGATTTATTTGCATTACAATTGAAAGATGTTCACAGCCACTTTGAGGTGACTGAAACCCTGCGACAGGAGATTTTCAGTTTCAGCCACTGTAAGAGAAGCTGGTCATTTCTCAAATACTGCAGATTTACATGGACATTAAGTCCCCCGAATTGGGTTAAGACTGAAGCCAGAGAGTGTGAAGAAGTCAGTGAAAGGTGGAGGAGGAGGTGTGATGGTTTGGGGGGTGTTTGGTTCTCTTATACAGATACATGGAAAAGTGAATGCAAATGTTTATCAGAAGCTCTTTCAGCATTGAGCGGTTCCTTCCCTGCAAGCTTCACCCAATCGGCCTGCAATTTATTATGTAAGACAATGTCCCCTTCACACTGCAAAACTAGTAAATCAATTCCTTGAAGCCAAGAACACTGAAATAATTAAATGAGTAGCCCTGAGTCCTGATCTAAACCCAGCTGAAAATGATAAATTATGATTCCTCTGACTGCAAAGAAATCACACTTTTCATACATTTCAGAGCAAATCTACATAAATATCAAGTTTTAGTTTTTAGCTCTTTCTCACAGCTCTAGTTGTGACCAGAGACAGATGTGTGAACGCCTGCAGTAAAAACAAGTGCAGATGCAGAGAGCGTGAGCTTTGTGAACGGGGTGATGGCTGGAGCTCTACAACACTTTTCAGACAAAACAGTGAATGTGAAACCTCTGGGAAAACATAACCCGAACAAAAGCAATATACTTATATAAAACCAAGCAGCAAAACCCCTCCACAGTCTAAAAATATACACTGCATGCCATCAAATAATGACATGCTGACATTTCCAGTAGGACTTAATCTATAATTCTTTAATATTTTAAAAGCCATTGTGTGTGTGTGTGTTTTTGTTCTTAGGTTGTAAATGGCTCTGACAGAGTAGCTGTCACTGGAACAGACCACAAAGCGGTGAAACCATATGCTCCAATGTACCAAGAGCTCATGATAGGCCACTGACAGACAAGAGAGGAAAGGAGCCAACCGGCGTGCCAGGGATAGTAAAAGCCTGTAAACTGTTCAAACATCAGTTTTCCCTTTCCTCTCTCTCTCTCTCATCATAATCATTGACTCCGTTAAGCTGTTAATCCAAATAAATGGATTCAGAAATTAAAGCCATTCAAAAAAAGACATACACTATATTCTGATACTGTAATCCCTAATTCCTTTTCTGTCCTCTGCATAGTGCTAGATCTGATCTGTATAATGGACACGGCACAAACAAATAATAAATTGGTCTCAAATAAATAGGTTTTATGAAGACCCACAGGTGTTAAAGGACTAGTTCATTCAAAATGAAAAGTTGCTGAAGATTTACTCCCAGGCCATTCAGGATGTACAGTAGATGAACAGATTTGGAGAAATTAAGCATTCCATCACTTGCTCACCAGTGGATGCTCTGCAGTGAATGGGTGCCGTCAGAATGAGAGTCCAAACAGCTGATAGAAACATCACAATAATCAAGCATGGTTTACAAGTGAAAACAGTCCAAACCTGTTGGATTTTCATGTGAGAAAACAACAGGGGATGGACTTTTTCATGGGAGGAAGCGTTATGTATTATGGACTCGTATTTTGGCTAGAAGTGACTTTATTAAGTTTAATGTTAAAATGCTGTAATGATGGATTTGTTTCTTACAAACACGCAGCTTTTCACATTACAAGATGTTAACTGATGGACTGGAGTGGTGTGGATTACTGTGATGTTTTTATAAGAGGTTTGGACTCTCGGTCTGACGGCACCCATTCACTGCAGAGCATCCATTGCTGAGCAAGTGATACAATGCTACATTTCTGCAAATCTGTTCCAATGAAGAAACAAACTCATGTACATATTGGATGGCCTGAGGTTGAGTAAATTTTACCAAATTTTCATTTTTAGCTAAACTATTCCTTTGAATGTTTATCCCTAAATATGGCCCACAAATCTTTTATTTTAATTTTTTATGTTGTTAGTTGCTTTCTTAACATATAGCCTAAGTTGTAGTTACTTCATTTCCAAATGTTTATGTAGCTCATCTGATGGTAACTGCAACTTGTTGATTTCTAGTGAACATGCATAATGATACAATTCCAGATACTGTATTTTAAATGCATTGTGAGTTGTTTTGGATAAAAGCATCTCCCAAATGCAAGTACTGCCATTTAAGAGTTTGTAAAGATTAGTTTTTTTTAAGAAATTAATACTTTTGTTTATCAAGGATGAATCACAAGTAAAGGTAAATACATTTATAAAAGATTTGTATTTATTTCAAGATTTAGATTTAGATTTTGAACATTCTAAGATTACTGAAATCTATTTATCAAGGTGTAAACAGAAATACTGAGCAGCATAACTGTTTTCAACATTGATAGTAATAAGAAATGGATCATGTGACACTGAAAACTTGAGTAATGATGCTGAAAATTCAGCTTTGCATCACTGAAATAAATTACATTTAAAAATATATTTGAATAGAAAACAGCTTTTTTTAACTGTAATAATTGTCCACAATATTACAGTTTTTTTTTTTACTGTATTCTTAATCAAATAAATGCAGCCTTGATGAGCAGAAGATACTTTTTTCAAAAACAATAACAAAAAATCTTACCAACCCCAAACTTTTGAATAAAGCCACAAATGCAAGTATAATTACAGCCTCATTGACAAAACAATGCAAGCCTGCTTGCTCATATCCATTGCAAAATTTGGATGCATGTGTGCAATAACCCCATAATTGTGCCAACTAAAGAGAACACCACCTCGCAAGTGGTAATTTGAGTTTGAGATCCCTAGTTTAGACTGGCAGCCAAGTACAGAAGGAAACAGATTAAGTTCTGACGTGACTTACATCATCTGATCCTGATCCAAATATGAGCAGGTCGAAGGGAATGGCTGCCACCATGTCTATAAGGAACCAGCCCTTGAAGTAATGGATGGCGATCTTCCCCGGATGGCTCACCACCTCCTCGTTCAAGTTCACGTAGGTGGTGCGAAAGTTTATGAGGATGTCGATGATGAACATGATGTCCACCATTAAGTCCACGAGGTTCAGAGGGCTGCAGGAATAGCCACATTCCCGTCTCTTATGCTCCTCGCTGTCGTTGAGCAGGAAAGCAGCAGAGTATGGGGTGAGAATGGCTGTGTAAATCACCAGCAGGAGGATAAGCCAGTCCCACACCGCTTTGAACGGGCTGTAGTGCAGGATGGTGAACCTATCCATGCGTGGCGTCTGGAGCTTGTATTCTGGAAGCACATCGGCGCCCAGCGACAACACCTGGAATGGGAGAAGAAGGGGAAAAACGTGAGTATTGCATGGTGCATGATCACAGGTCTGTCCTGGTAGAAACCGTCTGAAAAAAAAACTAGAAATAGAGGAGAATCAATTGAGCATCTAATGTAGATGACGTAAAGTTTATTTAGAACAATTACTTTATTTTTATTAGAAAAATATGCATGATTCATATTTAGTTTTATTATTATAAACTCTATTCTATCTGCATTAGATGATAAACTATTTTCACATGTGCACAATTATTATTATTATTATTGTATAATAATAATAACAAAGTTGAGTAATGTATAATTTTAAACAGTTTATTGTTTATTTTTACAGTTTTAACAGATTAAGTTTAAAATGTATAATTGTATAATGTATAATGTATAATAATAATAAAAGAAAGAGGTAGAGTAATGTATAATTTGCTATATTTTATTATTTGTTTTATTTTACAGTTTAACAGACAATGTTTAATTTTCACTGTAATCATTTAGTCATTCAGTCAGTCAGTCAGTCAGTCATTCATGAAGTCATTAATTCAGTCAGTCATTCATAAAGTCATACAGTCAGTCATTCATTCAGTCATTCAGTCAGTCAGTCATTCATAAAGTCATTAATTCAGTCATTCATTCAGTCATTCATTCATTCATTCAATCATTCATTCAGTCATTCAGTCATTCATAAAGTCAGTCATTCATTCAGTCAATCATTCAGTCATTTAGTCATTCATTCAGTCAGTCATTCAGTCTTTCAGTCATACAGTCATTCATTCATTCAATCATTCATACATTCATTCATTCATTCATTCATTCAGTCATTCAGTCATTGATTCATTCAGTCATGCAGTCAGTCATTCAGTCATTTAGCCATGCAGTCATCCAATCATGCAGTCATTCAGTCAGTCATTCAGTCATTCAGTCATTCAGTCATTCAGCCATGCAGTCATTCAGACATGCAGTCATGCAATCATGCAGTCATTCAGTCAGTCATTCAGTCATTCAGTCATTCAGTCATTCAGCCATGCAGTCATTCAGACATGCAGTCATGCAATCATGCAGTCATTCAGTCAGTCATTCAGTCATTCAGTCATTCAGTCATTCAGCCATGCAGTCATTCAGACATGCAGTCATGCAATCATGCAGTCATTCAGTCAATCATGCAGTCATTCAGTCAATCATGCAGTCATTCAGCCATTCATTCAGTCATTCATTCAGTCATTCAGCCATGCAATCATGCAGTCATTCAGTCATTCATTCAGTCAATCAGTCAATCAGTCAATCAGTCATTCAGTCATTCATTTAATCATTCATTCAGTCATGCAGTCATGCAATCATGCAGTCATTCATGCAGTCATTCATTCATTCATTCATTCAGTCATGCATTCATGCATTCATTCAGTCATTCATGCAGTCATTCAGTCAATCATGCAGTCATTCAGCCATTCATTCAGTCATTCATTCAGTCATTCAGCCATGCAATCATGCAGTCATTCAGTCATTCATTCAGTCAATCAGTCAATCAGTCAATCAGTCATTCAGTCATTCATTTAATCATTCATTCAGTCATGCAGTCATGCAATCATGCAGTCATTCAGTCATTCATTCATTCATTCATTCATTCAGTCAATCATTCATTCATTCATTCATTCATTCATTCATTCAGTCATTCATTCAGTCAGTCAATCATTCAGTCAATCATTCATTCATTCATTCATTCATTCCAACATTTCCTATGTAAAAAAATCTACAATTTCAATAGTACTATATAAATATAAAAGTGCTGTAATTCTTCAGTTTGGTTTCAGTGAGCAGGGTACTGTTGGTGGTAAAAATAAAAATCAAAAATTGATGCTGTTTTAAAAATAATAAAATAAAATGCTGAATTGTGCATTTTCAAAGTGAGGTCCAAACATAGCTGGCTTATTACAAATCTCTCCTAATAATAGTTTATATTGCATTAGTTGACAGCTGTCAATCACATATCCACAGGCCCATCATCATAATGCAGTATGTGACAGTTTCACTGTGCCACACATATTTCCCCACAGTTGTCATTTATTTCTTTTTCTGCCTGATGCAATATTTCATGGAAAGTACCAGCACAACGGAGTTCTTCACATTTGATCAGCGTAGCATGTCAGGGAGCCTCAGAGCATGGCATAAATATTCATTTATATCTCTATAGTTGCACAGTACCAGCCCTCTCTGCTGTCAGAAACACTCACATTACATACAGCTTTTTGGATGATAAAGTCTAGTTGTCATGTTTCTCAGGTTGTTTCTGAAGTTATCAGAGCACTCTGCTCAAGGACAAAATGCTGCACAATACTACACAAAATCTTGTTTTTAACATTCATAACATACTGTATGAAATATGCTATTCATGTAACTGGGTGTCCTTTGCCTTTATGCAATTCATGAAACAGAGAGTTCAGAATTTACATTTTGATTCTCACACCAACAAAACATACTTTTATTTAATATAGTTTGTGTTGTATTTTCTTTTATCTTGTGCAGTTTTGTTCAAGTTTTGATAAGTTACATAGGAATTATTACAAAAGATTACATAAGAATCAAGATTTTTTAAATTACAAAAAACCTGACTCATAGGAAGACATCAGAATCATGTTATTGTGGCAGTTTTTCTGCTGATTAAGGGAGAATACAAGACTTCTTCACCCTACGAATGGCTTGTGAAAGCAAAAATGTTATGAAATGCATCACATTTTGTGAGAAACTGACTTGCTTGTGTAAAACAGGCACTATTTTTGGAACCAGCAACTCAAAATATCTAAAAAAAAATCATGTATTTAATTTCATACAGCAAATATCTCAAATGTCTGCAACTCTCAGAGCTTGAATAGCATGAAAAGAAAGATCTCCACGATAAGCAACAATACGCGGCTTTCCTTTCCACTACAAACGACTCAAACACGGATTCATTTCACTATTTTGCAAAGCCATAGAACAGCAGAAGTAACAGCATTAGGATGATAATAGTCTGTAATCCAGCATTGTGTATGTGTAATCGAGCTCTGAATGAACACACACACACACACACACATTCCTTTCTGCAGGATTTAACAACCTTTGACAGTCAGCGAATGAGGCGTCTATTTCTAATAAATACTTCATTAGAAATCATGATGGCGGCAGCAGTAATAAGTTGCCCTAGTCGATTATTCTCACTCTTTCTCTTCTAAGAAAGTGATGAATTATGTATCTTTTTCTCTCGCAGGCTCTTAGATGTCCAGGAAGGTAATGTGAGAATCGCTCAGACGTAACAAATCAATTGACCGCAGTGAACGAGTTGGACGACTCCGAAGCGAGGACTCGTGTCATCGACTTCTGTCACGGCTGCTCAAAAGACAGACCCGATGATACAAGGTCTGACCCAGAACTGTGTGTTACTTTGACTTTCACTGAAGGACATTTAGAGGAGTCTCTAACATTCAAGCACTGCCCACGTAGGCGACTACCCTACATCACAGCATCCTAACTGAAAGGGCACCTAATAAGTGACTGATTTAAAGGCAGCTGGCCAAGTAGCACAGCATGCAAATGTATCATTTGATTTTGACATTAGCATGCTGTTAAGCTCCAAGCATGAAATGCACATACAATTTGACAATTTTTTGGGTCTCCAAGACTGCATTTATTTAAGAAAATAGAATAAAAATACAACAAACAACTGTCATATTGTGAAATATTAAAAATAGCTGTTTTCTTTTTGAAGTCATGTTAAAATGGGATTTATTCCAGTGATGCAAAGTTGAATTTTCAGCATCATTACTCCAGTCAAACGATCCTTCAGAAATCATTCTGATATGCTGCTTAAGAAACAAGATGCTGCTCAACTCTTTGCTGAATAAAAGTCCAAAGAACAGCATTTATTTGAAATAGAAATCTTCTGTAACATTATTTATGTCTTCACTGTCACTTTCGATCAGTTGAATGTGTCCTAGCTGAATAAAATGATTAAAAGAAACATAGTGGACTTTTGAATGGTAGTGTATAAATCACAAATAATTTGTTATAATATACTATATGTACTTATTCCTCTATTTTCAAAGGGCTCTTAAAAGCGTGAAATGAATGAATGTGAATGCGAACAGATATATATATTAAAGACTCGTTTCATTTTGATTTAACAGAGTAAAATCTGTATTTTTTCCTCATGTTTCTCAGTAAGACCCTCAGGTGAGGATGTGCTTCTGCTCTATTTCTCCTCCGTGGAGTTTGAGTTAATCGATGTGTCGCGAGTGTAATGTGTTTGAAACACTGCACGTGTCAAATGCTTCCTGATTCGATTAGAAATCCAATAGTCTTGAGGACAAACACAAACAAGCTGTAACAAATTCTCCTGCATAATTCCACAATATAGCCAAGATTAAATAATGCTAACAGACAAGTGTATGCAAATAAATGCTAATGATGATACTACTTAACCTCAGGGATATTAAGATGAGAGCAAGAATACAGGGCAAGCAGCAGTAATTATTCAGAGTCTGCGTGTCACATCCTCTCTACGATCTCCTCTCTTACCTCAACCATATTTAGCGTCTTTTTCTGACACAGAAATGCATCAAAAGAGCATCCGAGCGTGAAGATGGATTTTCTACCACCTCTGGGAAATGGATCTCCAAATATTGCCAGAACACAATTCAGTAGCACTGCGGCAGTTTCTGTGTGAGAGACTCGAGTGTAAATTGAATTTTCTCCTTTAATCCGTGAAGCTAGATGTGTGTTTGCACACTAGCTCTGTTCCAAAGACTAGCAAGCCACCTAAATAGACAGCATTTAAAGGCATGTTTCTAAAGGAGACACTACTTTCTGTCAGCAATGCATGTGTTTTTCAAGGATAAATCGAAAAGTAAATGCATGGAACACGGTGGACAGAGCAATAGAAAGGCTAGTGATGTTAATGTTAATAAATACACTACTCTCCAAAATGTTTGGAGTCAGCTACAGTAGATTTTATTAATTACATTTTAAAAATGTATTCACTTCATTTAGCCAGGATGCATAAAATTGATTGAAAAATATTTCTTGATTTCTTTTATTTTTTTTGAATCAAGGGTTTATTCAGTTGATCAAAAGTGAGAGTAAAGAGAGTTATAATGTGTCAAAAGATTTCTATTTCAAGTAAATGTTGTTCTTTCGAAACTATCTATTCACAGTTTCCACACATATTAAGCATAATGTATGAAATTGTTTTTATTTTAAGGTTATCTGTTCTCATTTTTACACTGGTTCAAGTTTAAGTTTAAATTTGTTAAATGTCAATGTTTGTTTTAATTCAAGTACTATTTTATTTATGGTTTTAATTTTAGTTAACTATAATAAACCAGCAACTGATGTAAACGTATAAACGTGCAGTTATTAAATAAAAAATTTACGATTTTTTTTTTTGTCACAGAGTGACAGTAAAGACATTTATAATGTTGCGATTTTTCCATTTCAAATAAATGCTGTTCTTTTGAAGAATCCTGAAAATAATGTATCACCGTTTCCGAAAAAAATATCCCTTAATATATAATATACGAATCAGAGATGTTTCTTGAATAGCAAATCAGCATATTACAATGATTTCTGAAGATCATGTGACACTGAAGACTGGAGTTATGATGCTTAAAATACAGTTTTGATCAAATGAATAAATATAATTTTATAATTTATTAATAAAGAAAACATCTATTTTAAATTGTAATAACAGTTTTTACTGTATTTTTAATAAAAAATGCAATCTTAGTATTCTTTTTTTGGAGTAATCGGTCACAGTGAGACCAGAAGTGGGTATAATGAAACTAAATATGTTTTTTTTATCTAATATAGTGAGCTTTGCATGCATGTTGACTTCAAACAGTCTTACCTGTGTGACCTTCTCTGTGACGTTGTGCGTTCTGTCCTTGACCTTTGGTGCTATGATGGTTTTCTCCGAGGACGGAGGGGAAGGCACTTTCTTATCGTTGGATTCAGAGAAGTTGAGTGCGATGAGTGGGATCTTGTTGATAGTGCTGTATTTGTTCAGGTTGGAGTCTGAGGTGGATCCCAGCAGACTGGACTTCAGATGGTTAAACGGACCTGAAGGTAAAGAGTAAAGAAGAGCATCTAAATGTTTTATCTATTCTTGTTCTTCTAGCACAAGGCTGGGTGATTTAGCAACATTATATATTTTTAAATGTTTAAATAAAAAAATTATATGCTGTATGTATAGCCTTTATTTCATTATTTTAGAACAATATGATTTAAATATTAATCAATCATCATCATTATTATTACATTATTTTAATAAAATAAAATAAATATTTAAAAATATATTAAATAAAATATTTATATTAAAAATGCAATTTGTAAATGCAATGCATTTAAAATGTAAAATAAGTAATTAAATTGTTCAATTAAAAAACAAAATTACTTAAATATCATAAGAAGAATATAATCAAAAATGTATAATATATTAGTTATATCACCAGGCTTGATCTTGCTTTGATTATTTGAATACGTATTAATTGCAAAATTAAATAATTATTTTAAAATAATAATACATTTACATTAAAATACATTAAAAAAAATCAATTTAAAAACTTAAAAATTAAGTCATTTCAGGGAAAATACTTCAAGAAAATATAGTTAAAATTATTTACATCACCCTGCCATGATCTTGCCTTATAATATTTGAATACATATTGTTTGCAAAATTAAATAAATATTTAAAAAATAATATTAAAATATTATTACAAGAAAATAATATTTAAAATATTTTCATTAAAATACATCTAAATGTTCTTTTTATGTTCAATTTAAAAACTTAAATATTTAAGTCATTTCAGGGAAAATACTTCAAGAAAATATAGTTAAAAATTATTTAAATCACCCTGCCATGATCTTGCCTTATAATATTTGAATACATATTGTTTTCTCATCATAATGAACCATTTTAAGGTCTTACAGTTTAATTAAAATACCATCATCTAAACTGCAGATGTTTGATTTTACTGAAAGAAACAGGATTGTTATTACATTTCAGGCTAGCCATAAACAACATCATCCATGCTTGAAACAAACATATGCAGTTCTGTAAGCATCCATTAGCAATCCATTAAAATCATGTACAATGTAAAAGAAGGATGGTTAATAACTGTGATGCACAGTCTGTCTTGGCATACAGCTTTAAATCAAACTCTGATTAGATAAAAGTCCTGCAAAACTTAAAGAGTCTGTGCTGGTTAACAGCTGATGGAAGTCATTCAGCATGTAGCATTGATCTGCTGTCCCGATGCATCAGTCCCGTTCAATGAGATGTGAAGAGGAACTGCCTGTACAAGTCTGAATCACAGCCGAGCCGTTCTAATCCATCTCAATGCAGGACAGTCCAGACTAGAGCTTTACTGAAATAGCAGCAAATGTTCTGCATGATCTAATCAAGACATCAATAACAGCTGAGAGGAGAAATCAGGCTGAAAATTGATAATCACTAAACGGCATGATGTCCCGGGCACTCTGATGATGCTCTGATCTGTAGCCTGAATGCACTTTTGAGGAAAGATAACAGCTTTTATAAGAATTTCTTTTAGGTATCTTGATTTAATTGTTTTAGATTCTAATTACAACAGGGGTGTCAAAGTTTATTTTAAGTTGACAACTATTGTTATTTGTTAAAGCTTGGGGTATTTATGGAAAATGCATGCAGAAAACATTATTATAAACGTTATAAAGAGGCTGTTTCCATATAAGATCAATTTATAATAAAATCAGTATTAAAAAACATGTTTACATTTACAGACCGCCTTCTCCCTCAAATTTAGAAAGCAAAGACTTATTATATTTTAATGGGCTAACATTAATGTTATAGTTAACTAAAACATCCATTTTTGTTACTTGAAATAAACATTAATTGAAATAAATAATTATTTTATTTAAGCTATTTTCTTATTTATGTGCAGTTAAAGTAAAAGTTTTAAAATAACTAACCTAAAACAAAAAATATAAAAAATTATACAATTTTAAAAACACAGCAAAGTTACTAGCTAATTTTTATTAAATAATTTTAAATGAAAATGAAATGAAAACATAAATAAATTAAAAAATAAATAAATAAAATGTTATTTAATAAAGATATTATAATATAATCTTAATACTAAAATAACAATATATATAATAATATATATATATTTTTTTGCATTGTTTAATAATAATTTTTCTCAAATCATAACAGGTTGAACTGAATTGTGTTTTTTATACCTCTGTTCCGGATTAAACTGACATAACTTGTGCTGTAAGTAGAGAATAATATGAAATGATGGTGAAGCTACTGTGGATTTTTAAGCATGCAGCAAGCAGCCAGAGACAGTTATTATGCATTCCCACAGAATACAGCGTTACCTTTCAAACCGCGTCCATGGTCTGACATTGAGGAGTACATAGATGAGAAAAAGAAAGTGAGGAAATGTGCCCAAGTTCTTTGAATAACACTTTTAATTAAGAGAATTCTTGTGAAAAATGAAAGCACACATGCTGCTTTGTGGCAACGATGGATAATTTCATATTTGGTCCATTAAAATTGCTCTAAATTGAAAATTTCTTGCTGTTAGATGTGATTATCATCAGTAAAAGCAATTAAATCACTACACTGGAAAATTAAACATTACTGTTAATTGTGCAAACAATGCAAAAACTAATACGCATTATGACAGTTGAGTTATTCAACTGCACAGCTTAAATGCACTGTGATACAGATATTATGTTTAATTATTTATTTTTATGAAAGACAAGGTTTACGTCGGGTTAAGGAAACTGGCTTCAGAGATCCTGTTATTGAATATTCTGCTGTCTTTTTTATTTATCGTTCCATGTGCTACTTGGTCCATGTCAAACCAGTGTCTTTGGCATAGTGCCATGCTGAATTACTTCAGAATCTTCTCTCCAAATTCAGTCAAACATCTCACAAAAACACAAGAAGCTGAATACAAGTTATAGTCCTCACCTTCACTTGTGTGTCTGTCTGTAAACATGCGTTTGGAGTTTGTGCTCAGGCCTTCGATGTCGTGCACGGAGGAAGCACGTCTCCTGCTGCACATGCTGTCTCTAGATTTGGCCTGGGCCAGGCAGGTGGTGGACTGTGCTTGAGACGGACTGGGCAGGTCCCAGGGCTGTTTGGGCGATGAGTGGTCCAGGGGTACGGACGTGCTGACCAGGGAGGAGTGAAGGCTGGAGCTGATGAGTGCCCGCGTGTCGTTGGCATCTACTGGACTGGAACCATCCTTGGTAGGAGACTGGACGTCCATCATGGCCACAGAGTCATCACTGGCCCTGGGCGAGTCCACCATCACTGAGTCTGGGTCGTCCTGCGGAAGAGACTGCTTGCTGGTTCCCAACAGCTTCAAGGCTGGCAGACGGAAGTGGAAGAATCTTCCTTTTCCTAGAGGTATTTGAAAAACAATTACAAAATTAATGTAGATATATCAAAGTATAAAGCACAGTATAAAAAAAACCTAGGTTGGACATATGAAAAAGATCTCTGATCAAAATTAGATATCGCTTACACATACCTCGAAGTTATCAGTGTTAATCTGGCACATGGTGCCAATTTCTCTAATTATATGACAGACCCAGACCTATATTTTTTTAGAGTCTTATTACTCTAATTTTCTCTGAGATTGTAAGACGGCGGGCTGCTCTGACGTGACTGAAATCCTGCGTCAGGAAATTGTCCGGATGAAGGCGAAAAGAAAGACACTTTCATCTTATTTAAGAGAAGCTGGTTATCCCAAAACTGTGATTTCTAGAATATTTCATCTTTACAATGATACAAATTTATTCAAGTCCCATAAAAAAGGCTGATTGTCCACATAAAACAAATACACAAGAGCATAGGCGGAGGGCGAACCAACTCCAGGGTTAGGCTAAAAGCAGCATTATGTATTAAACATCATAAACCCGTCTTTATAGCCAACAACAGATATGGGTGTCATGTAGGCTAATAAAGTATGTTTAATGGGGCTGAATTTGTATTTAACATGATTACAATTTAATAAAAACATTGGAATGTAATAAAAAGTTTATGTAACATTACCTTTTTACAGTTATTCGAACATCGAATACATTATCTATAGGAAGTGACAATATCACTAATTTTGATCTATTGCGAGTTTAAGCACTCAAAAAAAAAATATATATATTTATAGTCACTGAAGCTGTATACACTGTGAAATTAATCTCTTATTTATTGTACGTGCATCTGTGCTTTGTTGTTTATGATGTGCCATTTTACTATGATCGGTCATTGAATTCCTAAGCTCAACAGAGTTGTGTGTGATTGGTTAAAATGCGCAACACTGTAAAAAAAAAAACGGCTAAAATGAAATGTGCTGCAACATGAGCAGATCTTAATTTGATGCCACTATCGACACTGTCTGTTCATTTTCACTTTGTTAGCAAGAGATGTAGTAGATTTAATTTATTTGTGCAGGGGCATTTTTGTCTAATTAAGTGACATAAGTGGGGTTTCCCAATAACAATTGATCAAAGTGCTAAAGAACGTTTTCTACAAGTAGTTTTACGATTGTTAGTTATTGTATTGTTTCCTAAAAATGCACTTAAACCAATCGCACATAGCTGGGCTTTAAGAGCTACTTAGGAGTCGCTGTCCGTTTTTCAAGTGCTGAAATGTCACCTTATAGAATCCCTCTTAATTGTAGTACACGATCGTTTATTGACGTTAACCTAATGCTGCGTTCCAACTTGGATATGATAACTATAATACAATACAATATTATATTATTGTGTATTATACTTTACATAATAATATATAATATACATTATATACAGTATAGAGAGAGAGAGAGAGAGAGAGAGAGAGATGTTATTTTGTGGGTCGAATACATAGCTGGTTTTCGTGCGCTTCAGCGAGTCATCGACATGTTTTTCAGTCAGTTAATTTAGATGTGGATTTTTATTTGTTCTGCCATTTTTAATTATTTTATTATTTAAACTAAAAAAGAAAGAAAGAAAGAAAGAAAACGATTCATACAGTGTACAATAAAGCACAATCAAATCCTTATATTATAATCACATTGCACTTGAATCAAGTCAAAGATGTAATCTGCCGATTGTCCTGGGGGGGGGGGGGCTGCTTGGGGGGGGTCCTTGGGTGCTTGAGCACCTGCCCCTTTGCCCTTTGGTGCCCAAAGTGCCCTTTTGTCTAAGCAAAATTTCCTCAATTTTTTTTATTTTTTTGTCATAAAGTTTCCTTTTGTGAATGCCTGCTCATGCCCGATCTAAATATTAGTAAAATTTTGAATAATAATTTAGCCGTCAATAAGATGACCAACATGATGACCTTTGACCTGACGACGACGACCTCGTCATCCGACCGGGACGATTCGTTACGCCGCACGCGCATTTTTTAATTGTCAGAGGATATTTTCAACACCGCGGAAGCACTGGTAAGTGGTGTTTCATTCTCAGCGAAGTGATTTTGATATTTATTTACTTATTATTATTTTACAAGAACAACGCGATGTGAGAACATGCAGATATGTTGTTTATATTGCAGTGTGTAGCCTGTAGTGTAGAGTAAGGTTCGCGTGCTGTTTGAGGGAGAAACGTTTCATAGACATCGAGGGCATGCAAAAGAAATCTAATGTATCTCTTGCTCTGGCTACTGTGTATAGACCACCAGGGCCGTATACAGAATTCCTAAAAGAATTTGCAGATTTCCTCTCAGACCTTCTAGTTACAGTTGATAAGGCGCTAATCATGGGAGATTTTAATATTCACGTTGATAATACAAATGATACATTAGGACTTGCGTTTACTGACCTAATAAACTCCTTTGGAGTCAAGCAAAATGTCACCGGGCCCACTCATCGTTTTAATCATACACTAGATTTAATTATATCGCATGGCATCGATCTTACTGCTATAGATGTTGTACCTCAAAGTGATGATATTACAGACCATTTCCTCGTATCGTGCATGCTGCGTATAACTGATATTAACTATATGTCGCAGCGTTACCGTCTGGGCAGAACTATTGTTCCAGCCACCAAAGACAGATTCGCAAATAACCTGCCTGATCTATCTCAACTGCTATTTGTACCCAAAAATACACATGAATTAGACAAAATTACTGACAACATGGGCACTATTTTCTCTAATACATTAGAAGCTGTTGCCCCAATCAAATTGAAAAAAGTTAGAGAAAAACGTACTGTACCATGGTATAACAGTAATACTCACTCTCTCAAGAAAGTAACTCGTAGTCTTGAACGCAAATGGAGAAAAACTAACTTAGAAGTTTTTAGAATTGCATGGAAAAACAGTATGTCCAGCTATAGACAGGCTCTAAAAACTGCTAGGGCAGAGCATATACACAAACTCATTGAAAATAACCAAAACAATCCTAGGTTTTTATTTAGCACAGTGGCTAAGTTAACAAATTACCAGACGCCACCTGATTCAAATATTCCACCAACGTTAAATAGTAATGACTTTATGAATTTCTTCACTGATAAAATAGATAACATTAGAAATACAATAGCGAATGTAGATTCTACAGCATCTAACACTTCAGTTTCATCCATCGCACCCAAACATAAACTGCAGTGCTTTACAACCATAGGACAGGAGGAGCTAAATAAACTTATCACTGTATCTAAACCAACAACATGTTTATTAGATCCTGTACCCACTAAATTACTGAAAGAGCTGTTACCTGTAGCCGAAGAACCGCTTCTCAATATCATAAACTCGTCGTTATCTTTAGGACACGTCCCAAAACCATTCAAGCTGGCGGTTATCAAGCCTCTTATTAAGAAACCAAAACTAGATCCTAGTGTACTGGCAAATTATAGGCCTATTTCAAATCTTCCATTTATGTCTAAAATTTTAGAAAAAGTTGTGTCTGCTCAATTGAGCACCTTCCTGCATAAAAATGATCTGTATGAAGAATTTCAGTCAGGTTTTAGGCCCCACCATAGCACAGAAACTGCACTTGTTAAAATTACAAATGACCTGCTCCTTGCGTCAGACCAAGGCTGCATCTCATTTCTAGTCTTACTTGATCTTAGTGCTGCGCTCGACACCATAGATCATGACATACTCATAGATCGATTACAAAACTATACAGGTATTCAAGGGCAGGCTCTAAGATGGTTTAGATCCTACCTGTCCGATCGCTACCATTTTGTTTACTTAAATGGGGAGTCATCTCATTTATCATCAGTAAAATATGGAGTGCCACAAGGATCCGTCCTAGGTCCCCTTCTATTTTCAATATACATGTTGCCCCTTGGTAATATTATTAGAAAATACGGAATTAGCTTCCACTGTTATGCTGATGATACTCAGCTATATATATCAACGAGACCAGATGAAACTTCCCAATTATCTAAGCTAACAGATTGTGTTAAAAATGTAAAAGATTGGATGACAAAGAATTTTCTCCAATTAAATTCGGATAAGACGGAGATATTAATTATTGGACCAAAAAACACTACACAGAATCTTGTAGATTACAATCTGCAACTAGACGGATGTACTGTTACTTCCTCTACAGTCAGAAATCTGGGTGTTATATTAGACAGCAATTTGTCTTTTGAAAATCATATTTCCAATGTTACAAAAATTGCATTCTTCCATCTTAGAAACATTGCCAAGCTACGAAACATGTTATCTGTTTCTGATGCAGAAAAGCTAGTTCATGCATTCATGACCTCTAGACTGGACTATTGTAATGCACTTCTAGGTGGTTGTCCTGCTTCTTCAATAAACAAGCTACAGGTCGTCCAAAATGCAGCAGCGAGAGTCCTTACGAGGTCAAGAAAATATGATCATATTACCCCAATTTTACAGTCTCTGCACTGGCTACCTATTAAGTTCCGCATCAGTTACAAATTATCATTACTTACTTATAAGGCCCTAAATGGTTTAGCTCCAGCGTACCTAACTAGCCTTCTACCACGTTACAACCCATCACGCACCCTAAGGTCACAAAACGCTGGACTTTTGGTAGTTCCTAGGATAGCAAAGTCCACTAAAGGAGGTAGAGCCTTCTCACATTTGGCTCCCAAACTCTGGAATAGCCTTCCTGATAATGTTCGGGGTTCAGACACACTCTCTTTGTTTAAATCTAGATTAAAAACACATCTCTTTCGCCAAGCATTCGAATAATGTATCTTTTTAATTGTGAGTGTAGTTGCATCTGATCAAAGGTGCATTTTTATTCATTAGCTTGGGTTAAACTAATTTTACTTTGTTGGATCAGCAGCTATGCTAATGATGTCTGTATTTTGTTTCTATGTGTTCTATGTTTTGCCACGGGATTCACATCCCGTGGTAACTAGGATTTACACAAGCTCCAGTCTGGATCCAGAACACCTGAGAAGAGATGATGCTGACCCTCAGAGGACCTCAGATGATGTTAACCCTGAATGAACAAACAGAACTAACAATTATTCCTAAATGTGTGACTGAATCATATAATAACTTAATTAATAATATTGATAGTTCATCGTCTAGCTGACTACGTCTTGTATTATTATTATTTTTTAGTTTTTCTAAAATCCTGTCAAATGTGCACAAACTACTAGCTACTACTAAATATTGTAGAAACATAATTTTCTGTAAAGTTGCTTTGTAACGATTTGTTTTGTAAAAAGCGCTATACAAATAAACTTGAATTGAATTGAATTGAATAGAAGCGTCGTGTCCATTCAAAGATTTCTGAGCCAAGTTGATTTTAAACGCAGCTTCCAAACGACAAAAAAGAAAAAAACAAAAAAAAAACAGCAGAATAATATTTTTTATATATTTGATATAATCACACTGTTGTGATTAGATCGTTCAGTGCACAGCATCAGCTGCTAAATTCAAATCTGTGTTCGCTGGCTGGCGCTGAGCCAGAGACGTTCGTACAACGCTTCATGATGATAACCAATCAACGATTCTGTTGAGCGAATGCAATGGCCAATCGGAGATGTGCAGAAGAGTCATCATGAAACGCGGTGTTTTTGTTCACTTGCTCGCTGACTGAATTATTTCGAGAATTCTTTCTTCAGAGAGAGAGAGAGAAAAAACTAAAAAAAATCCTGATGTGCATAATGTAATATAAAGTGCTTCAGTGATTTTAATGGGAGTTTTTGAGAGTGCCTGAACTCTGGCTAGACTGAATGAAAATGTTATTTGATAATGTAAATGTTCTTTACTCTCTGTAAAATGAAAGTGTTAAAATAAGTAACTTACAATATTGTTATTAAAATTTACATTAAATGCAAATTCAGTCGTATTAAAAATATTTCATGGCATGATATGGCACTTAAGTAAAAAGTCTGGGTTTTATGTGTAGTTAATAGATTACACTACCTTTCCATTTATTGATCAAATAACAATCTATAAAGGTGCAAAACGCGTTTACTTACACGTTTGAGAATCGAGATATTTCCTGATATATTAAGCATGTTTGGAATTGTTTTGAATAAAAACGAAAAATAAATAAAACATAAGCCTGTATAAGTTATACAGTGCTTTCATTGCATGACTCAGTTGTTTGTTGTTTTGTATCAATATTTAAGGTGGACTTATTGATTAGGTGCAAGAATAGTAATGATGGTTAAAATAATAGATTGATAATGAAATAGTAGATTGTGCCTTGTTCTTAGATGGACAGAGAGTGGAAAGTAATAGATCAGATGAGGAGATGGAGATAGAGGAAGAAAAAGAGGCAAATGTAGACGCACAAGTGACAGAAAGAGCAGGTAAGCAAGCCAGGAGACAGGCTGGTGAGAAAGAGGAAAATGTGGAGGCACAAGTGTTTTCTATAGTTTTTACTATAACAGCTGTTCTTAATTATTCTGTTGAACAGAGAAGAAAAAGCCATCAGGTTGGGACAATTTAAGACATTTCAGTTTCTAAACCCAGAGTTATTATTAGGTGGAAATAATTTATCTTTTTTTACTTTTAAACTTAAAATCGTCTCTTCTTTTCTTTTTCAAAACTGCATCAGAGCATTTGCTGCTGTATCAATACATGATCATCCATATTTATACTAATATATTGCTGTATTGCTATTTTGAACTGCGGTATTTAAAGCCTTGTTCCATGTGCCCCTTTTATACTTTGAGCACCTGCCCCTCCAAAGGTCTCTGCACGGCCCTGCGTAGATCTATCAATGATTTTCAAGTGCTACTTAATTTACGATGCTTTTTGGAAACAGACCATAATATTAAGATCAGTCGTACGATTGTTTTTACTAACTTCTTAGGCTTACGGAGCTATTGGGAAATGCAGCTCTGTAATAATTTAATAACAATTAATATTAGGCACTCTTAAAGAAAACTATTTATTTATTTGTTCTAAATTCTTATCAGTAAGATTTTCAACTCTGACTCTTGCCCTATCCTAGAATGACTATTATAGAGTTTCAGAAATGACCAATGAATGCACTGAAATGAATTAGCAGCACCGCCGGCAGCATTATTATAAGAACGTGCGTATTAGACGTGCAGCTTGAGCGGTCAACATTCATTCCCACAATGCATCTCCCCCAGGAGAACAACAGTCTGACATATGGCTCATTTGTTCAGCCATGCCTTTAATTATCCCACCGGCCTTTGGTCTGAATTCATCCCTCATACGGATACAGATCACCACTGCTTTAATAAGCAGCCTCTTAACTTTTTTTTCTTCTTCTTTTAAAACAGGATGTGATCAAACAAATCCAGCGTTTCCCAGTGGAATTCAGTGTTTCGTCTCCAGCGCATCAGCACTTTGAAGAGTAAATTGCATTACACTCTTTCTAATAAATAAGGTCTTCTTCAAGAGAAAGCTTATTCGACTGCACCAGACTAGAACTTGCATCCACTTTCATTCATTTTCATAATTCATAATTTATTAATATTTTGTATTGGCTTCATTCTTATAATTTCAGTTTTTCAATTTATTGTCATTGCAGTTCAAGTTTATGTATTTCTGTTATGTGCTTGTCCTTTTTATATTATTATTAAAATCCCTAAATATCTTTAATTAAGTGTTTATTTTAGTACTTCAGTATTCAGTACTTCATCTTATTTATTTCAGTTACTTACCAAGGCAATGTTTTTAATTTCCATTTCCATGTTTCGTCTAATTTTTACAGTAATTTAATTCAGCTTTATTTCAAATACTGATAAACATTTTTAATTAACAAATTGTAACAAATTATTAGTTTATCATAATATACAGTTTGTATCCATGCAAAATAGTTTAGCTATCTAAATGATCACAGATCACAGTATTTTATTAAATGTATTTGTATTTTTAAGCTACAATTTCTCACTTGAGAGTGAATGGCTGTAAATCATGTTTTAATATGTTTATACATTTTTAATTATGTTTTATGATTTTAGTACTTCAACTTAAATAAATTCCAGTTGTTTGAAAGGCAATTTGTTTAAGATTTTTCATCTAATATTTATTCTAATAAATAATCTAGTTTATTTAAATTACCAAAAATCACCTAATTATTTTTAATTTAGTTTAAAATAAACACACTGTAACAAATTTATGCAATCATATTAAAGAAAAGTTTACTTAACTATCTAAATTATACACATTTATTTATTTAGATTTTATATTCATTTTTATGTTACAAATGCAACATTTCTCACTTAGTTTTAATTATAAGATTTTAAATTTTTGGTCATTTTCTTTTGGGCTTTTGTTTTATATATATATATATATATATATATATATATATATATATATATATATATATATATATATATATATATATATATATATATATATATATATATATATATATATATATATATATAAAAAAATTATTTTATTTATTTATTCGAGCAATAATTGTAGTACATCTGTCAATTTTCAGTTATTTGCCAAGGCAGTATTTTTAATTTCAGTAGTTTCAATTGTAGTTTATTTCAGTTTATTTACGTTAAATCCCCCCCCCCCCCAAAAAAAAAGTTAAATACCTTTTGTTTACAATAACAACTCTGTAACATATTATTATTTATGCTACTATTCTTATCTATGCAAAGTGGTTTAGTTATTTAAATGATCACGAATGTATATATATATATTTTTATATTTTTTATTATTTCTAT